>NC_133336.1:84296473-84596473 GCF_042186555.1 Aquarana catesbeiana
GCAGTATCAACAAACCAGGATAAGCCTGTTATACAGCTGGAGAGGGACAGTGGGTGAAAGCAGAGTACTTCTTTAACAAAGGCCCCCCCTGTACCCTCTTGTATCTACAATAGAGGCTTGGATTATATTGAGGTTCAGCAAACACTAAAAAGTTTTATAATGTACTAATATCCTAAAAGTCTCTTCTGAAACTTAGTAGGTTCATAACAATAAAGTTGGAGGAAAATTTGGCTCCATAACTGGTGGATTTGTTCACATGAAAACACTGTGGTTGATTTTAAACATGTTTGTTCCCCATGCTTACCTATGCAACATGTGCCTCATTATGTCAAATTGGTAGATGTGCCTTACATTTTTTCCAAATTTCCTTCTTAGCTTTGACTCCAGTATCTCCAGGAACATGTGTTTTTTCTATATTTAGGATGATGCCATAAACTTAACAGAGGTTGTTGGCCTTCCCCATCATACTATAAAATGTCCCTCACTTAATTGGGATAGGAAATGAGAGAGATACATCCTGATGAGGGACAAAGACATTAGTAAAAACCTGACAGAGGTACTACCCAACTCTATTAAAAAAAAAAGAAAAGGTGTTTTAGGTGTGATTAAAGTCATGCTAAATCCCAAAGAGTTCTTTAGAGTAACATCTTGCAATTTAGGAGTGAGTCATTGTGACATGAATTTTCACGTGTGTACAATGAACAAGTGTGTGTGTTAACACATCTCCATAGTTCTACAATTGTTATACTAGTTTGTTTTGTTAATTAATGCAATAATCTACTGGATATTTTAATTGGAGCTTGACTAATCAGCTTCCCATTAGTCATAATGGAGCTCTAAGTTCTAGCATAATGTGCTAGCGAGGCTGCTGCTTGTAGTTCTGCTATTGTTGGCAAGCCATGGATAGCTGACAAAATTTGAAGGAGAGTGACTATTCATAATCTGCACTCCTTTTTTTTTTTTAATTATTATTTATTTAATAATGTGTTGTTGTGAACTGCACCATTGTCTGTATATATTGCTTTGCACAAAAACATGAAAAAGCACATCCGTGTGAGTGCTAGATAAGGAAATGTATTGTATAGAGAATGGTGCTGAAAGTTTATACACAGATCCTGGTAACTACCATGCACCATGGCCTTGCCGCATAAATTTACAATATCACTAAGGGTTCATTCACATACACTGTGCCTTCTGAAGAGAAATATGTGTTGGACCACCTGCATGTGACTAGTGGTGCGGAGGCATTATGTCACCTCTTTATCTCCTAATTTACCCTGTAAATGCTGCATTACCAAGCCGCAATCGTGCTGCAGCTCCATTAACTTGCATTGGTCCTGTTTGGGGGCAGTAATACCCTCCAAATGCGTCCTGCTGCTTAATTTTGCCATTCCCCTGAAGCACAGCATCATGCCCCCTTGCAGCATTTGTACAGGCCTGAGCGGCTGCATACCTGGGTTCATTCGGGCAGTTGGGGGATGGTAAAACTGTGGCTAAACTACCTTCTTTTACTGCCTCCTACCTGCACATGTGAATGAAACCTAAAGGTATGCCAGGTAGCACTTAAGGTGAAAATAATGGCTGAGAGGCCACTTTAGCATGTCTTTCTTTTAATTTGAGGTGCCTTCAATATTAATGCAGCTTAAGGAATCAGGGGTCTGTATGTACGTGTTAGTCATGTTTTTAAAGTAAATATTACTTGAGAGAAATATGGAAATTGCCATTGGAAATGTGGATTGCTTGGCTGTCATGATGATAACTTGCAAGTACTTGGAGTCATAGAGCCGGGGCAATTATGAACATAGACTTATCGTTAAAAAAAAAAGAACATAGACTTATCGCTCCATTGTGCCTTTCTTGATAAGCTAAATTACTCAGATGGGTTCAGAAAGCACTGAAGCCAGGAGTTCAGCAGAACAGCCAAGCAGCTATTCGGGAGGTCAGCAAAGACAATCTGTATCTCAATTCTTTTAGGAAAGCTAGCGTAAAGTAGGAATCTACCCAAGGTAAACATTCACTCCTGAAGGCAGGAAAGTAGAATCTGAAATCCAAAGATATCCCCTGGTTCTAGACCCCAGGAAAGTTATCTCAGTCTCCATATTCAACTTTTTTTTTTTTTTTTTTTGATGATGCAAGTTTTGGAAGTAATAACTGCACTCCATTGTCAACTCTTAATTGGAGAGTGGGCGTCTTTTTTTTTGGTCGGGAAAAGGGGAGGGGGAGAATGTCTGTTGATAAAAAAACTAATTTTCCGTTTACATTGAACTGGTCACTCACATGTTAGAGGCAACCATTTTGTGACTGAACAAGAGTAATTCATTTATACATGATATGCCAGGTATGTCACATTCCCAGTAAACTAACATGGTTGGGTACAGATTAACATCCTTTCCACTATGTAAACTCATGGAGCACCATCATCCTTCTGCTTTTTATTTTCGCAAGGACCAGGAACTGCAATTTTGGATTTCCCCCACAGTGCCACTACAGTTGAAATATGGTATGATGCTTTGCCCATTCACATATAATAAAGCTGTGTGTCTCTATGTCAGGGTAGCCATTCATTGGGGAAAAGGGTCTTGATCCTTAAAGAAATGTTACTACCTTGCCAATTTTAGACAGTACCTTTGTAATGGGGCCCCCCTGCCCCTATTACACTCACCTTTCCAGCGATCCCTCGCTGGTCTTGCCTCCGGTACAGTTGATGTCCAAACCTGATAAATTCCGGTATGGAGAGCATCTGACCCCCCCCCCCCCCCCTCGTATGACAGGGCTTGGGTCCAGCAACCAAACGTTTGGTCTGAGCACTGTCACATGACTGGGGGAGTGACATCACCACCCCACTTAGTGAATGACACCTTGGATTTCTGTGTGGTGGCATCAGAGAGGAAAGGATGACTGGTAGGATTGTAGGGCAAATATAACTGGATTGAGTGGACCTTTGCAAAAACAGTCACGTTCTACATGGGCAAGATGACCATGTCTTTGAAAGTGGATTTTTTTTTTTTAATGCAGCCACAGAATCAACACTCCTGCATTAAAGTGGAGTTCCACCCAAAAATGGAACTTCTGCTTTAAGGGAAGGTGACTCCCTGACATGCCACATTTGGCATGTCATTTTTTTTGGGGGGGGGGGGGGGGGAGCGGAAACCCCCTTTTTAGAGGGTTCCAGCTCCCACTTCCTCCCGGGGCACCGCGGCGCCAGAAGGAAGATCACCTCTCCCCCCTCCCTCTCGGCAATCATCTGGGACACGTCACAGGTCCCAGATTGCCCGACCAGTCGCAGCACGGCTCGTGCATGCGCAGAGCGTGCCCAGCTGTGGCATCTGGCACCCACAGTGACAATGCCGGCGCCGCAGAGAGGAGGGGGAGATGGGCTGGGCTTCCTTCCCCCGCATCGCTGGACCCTGGGACAGGTAAGTATCTGATTATTAAAAGTCAGCAGCTGCAGTATTTGCAGCTGCTGACTTTTCGTTTTAGTCGGAACTCTGCTTTAAGGTCATTGATGGCAGAAGAGTTCGTAATTTTTATGTGCTAAAAACCCCTAACCAGTCAGAATTCCTCTTTTGCTCATCTAACTTCACCAAAGTCTGTGTGCTTAAAGTGATATTACATTCTTTTTTTAAAAAAAAACTTTCAGCAGCTGATTTAATTGCTTATTTAATATGTAGCTTTATTTTCTATTCCCTTTGTTCCAGTTTATCCTGGTGCCCAAGGTTTCCAGTTTCAGAGGGGTGTCTTTCTCTTGCAGCATCCTATAGAGCCACCCTAGTGTGCAGGGACTAGTTGAGCCTCTGTATACTATTTGCATCATTAGAAACACACATCCCCACAGCCTAGGTTGGCAAAGCACTCCCCTGTTCCTCCCTTCTCCAAACTAATAGACTGACTGGAGACTACACTGTCCACTGTAAACTCTTTCCTGAGAAAATCATAAGTTCAGGGAAGCAGTACTGAGAGAGCAGGAGCCAACAGCATTGAAAGTTTAAACTGCAAGTGCTTGGTTAAGGCCAGCCTTAGATGGAGCGCTCCCGTGGAGCCATTGTGTTTTCCCGGCGGAGGGCTGGGGAAGCCATCCCCACTGGGAGTACACAGTGATTATTGCTAGAGGGTATACCGGTCACTAGCAATTTTCACATGTAAAATCTGACAGGCTGTTTGTACCCAAGTTTATCTCTCGATCAACTTGAGTACATTCAGCCTGCCCATACGTGGTTTGCATCGTGGACAGTTCAAACCATCTATGGCCAGCTTAAAAGGTTTAACAAATAACTGGGGGATGTTTATTCTATTGTGTTAAGTGTGTTGAGCTAAAAAATGCAGAGGGTTTAACACTTCTTCAAAGAACATATATCATTTTAACTCAAGATACATTAATGCCTTTTCTAATAGCAATTCCAGAAAAGGGAATCTCAGCAAATTAGTATTTCCCTTGTCAAGTATTACATATTTTTTTTTTTACAGACTACAACTATACACTATGGCAAAATTTTTATCTTTGATGTAAATCTGATTTTATTTTCTTTATTTTTTCTTTTTTAATTTTGAAAGTTTAACATTAGTGTACATAACATATGAAAATAGAAAATAAAAAAAGTCATTACATCAGAATGTCTCCCTTTTTGTCTTTTTAGCAAAATTAACTGCTGCAGTTTATATTGTATTGTGATTGCAGCAGTGTACTGAAGAGATGACATGCTGTCCTGTTTATAGTCTGCCTGATCTTTTCCAAATACGCATCATTGCTTATTTGCCAGTAGCTATTTAGCTGCAAAATGTGTGTGTGTGTGTACGATATATACAGTATATGCTCAATAGCTACTAGCAAATGAACAATAGAAGACAAAAAGCAAAAAACGTGTGTGTGTATATATACAGTCATGGTCAAATATTGCCACCCCTGCCTTTCTGTCAGATAATGCACCACTTTGCCCAGAAAATTGTTGCAATTACAAATATATAGGCATTCTCATCGTTATTTTTTGTGTCTGTATTGGTATGGCAAAATAAAATGGAGAAACAAAAAGCCAAATTTGACACATTCCACGCAAAACTCAAAAAATGGACTGGACAAAATTATTGGCACCTTCAAACTCATATAACAGGTGCTGACAATAGAGAAATCTCACCGGAAACCAGTTAAAATGGTGAAAAATTTACTTAACCTTTCTGTTTGCCTCTGTGTGTCGCACGGAGAAGAGCAAAACTAAGCAAAGAATTGTTTAAGGATTTGAGAACAAAAATTGTGGAAAAGCGTAAACAATCTCAAGGGTAACTCCATCTCCAGAGATCTTAATGTTCCTGCGTCCACTGTTTGCCACATTGTCAAGAAGTTTACAGCCAAGGCATTGTAGCTGATCTCTGTGGATGAAAGAGAAAAATTGATCAAAGATTGCACCAAAGGATTGTTCAAATGGTGGATAAAAAACCTTGATCAACTTCCAGTCAAATTCAAGCTGACCTTCAGGCACAGGGTATAACTGTCAGCTTGCACTATACATCACCATCTGAATGGAAAGGGACACCATGGTAGGAGACCCATGAGGATCCCACTGCTGATATACACACGTAAAAATGCCAGATTGGAGTTTGCCAAAAGTCCTTTTGGGACAATGTGCTGTGGATAGACTAAACAAAATTGAAAGCTTTTTTGGTAAAGCCCATCATTCTACTGTTTTCAGAAAAATAAATTATGCCTTTAAAGAAAAGAATACAGTCCCTACAGTCAAACATGGTAAAGGTTCACTGTTGTTTTTTTTTTTTTTTTGCTGCGTCAGGCACTGGATGTATTCACGGTGTGCATGGCATTATGAAATCTGAAGACTACCAAGGAATTATGGGATGCAATGTAGGGCCCAGTGTCAGAAAGTTGGGTCTGTGTCAGAGGTCATGGGTCTTATAGCAGGACAATGACCAAAGCAGATGTCAGAAGGCACCCAAAATGGTTTAGGACAATGTGCTGGAGAGTACTGAACTGGCCAGTCCAGATCTAAATCCCATAGAGGAGTGGAGAGATCTCAAAACAGCAGTTAGGAAAAGGAACCTTTCCAATCTGAGAGACCTGGAGCAGTTGACAAACAAAAAGTGGTCCAAAATTCTAGTAGAGAGGTGTAAGAAACTCATTGATGGTTACAGGAAGCGATTCATTTAGTTATTTCTTCTAAGGGGTGTGCTACCAAATATTAAATTGAGCATTACCCAAAAGAAATGCTGGGGTGCCAATATTTTTGGCCATGACTGTGTGTATATACAGCGAGGGGAAAAAAAGTATGTGATCCTCTGCTGATTTTGTACGTTTGCCCACTGACAAAGAAATGATCAGTCTATAATAAATCCAGAAAAACGCATTTCAAAAAGGTTATAAATTGATTTGCATTTTAATGAGTGAAATAAGTAGTTGACCCCTTCGCAAAACATGACTTTTACTTGGTGGCAAAACCCGTGTTGGCAGAGGTCAGACATTTCTTGTAGTTGGCCACCAGGTTTGCACACCTCTCAGGAGGGATTTTGTCCCACTCCTCTTTGCAGATCCTCTCCATGTCATTAACCCCCCTGGCGGTATTCCCGAGTCTGGCTCGGGGTGGAATTCCAGTACCAAGAGCGGTAACCCCGAGCCAGACTCGGGATCGCATCGCATCCAGGAAGAGGTTACTTGCCTTGTCCCCTGGATCCTGCGATGTCTCCCCTCAGTGTGAGCGGCTCGTCCTCCGCTCGATCTATCATGGAGCCGGGCTCCGTTCCCTGCGAGCGTTGCGACGCACGGGGACGGAGAACGGCGCCAAATTCAAACAGTGAAACACACACAATACATACAGTATAATGTAATCTTACAGATTACATTACTGTATGTAATTATTTCACCTCCCTTTTGTCCCTAGTGGTTTCTCCAGTGTCCTGCATGCAGTTTTATATAAAACTGCTCTTTCTGCCTGGAAACTGGAGATTGTCCATAGCAACCAAAACTGTCCCTTTACATCAAAGTGATTTTAGAGCAGCTAGAAAACAGCGATAATAAATTAGAATCACTCGCAGAATTGAGCGATAGCGGTTTGTGGGAAGATCCGTCATCAACTACTGAAAAGTAATGACAGCGACAATTCTGCAACTGAGCAAATTTCAGTGATTTTGATTTGATTAAATTATTGAATATTGTTTATTATTATTATATTATTTGGTATAATTATTTATAGTTATTTATTATATTATAATTTATGATTTTGTGTTTCAAACTTTATCACACTCGAGATGTCTACTAGACTCTGGTTTGGACAGATATAAGTGTGTTATTGGTAAGAATTACAGGCCTACAATAAAAAACGCCAAATTTCCATGCAAAATAATTGTACCGCTTTCAGCACCTAAAATCCGACATAATCATACCGCCAGGGAGGTTAAGGTTTCGAGGCTGACCTTTGGTAACTCGAACCATTGACTCCCTCCACATATTTTCTATGGGAATAAGGTCTGGAGACTGACTAGGCCACTCCAGGATCTTAATGTGCTTCTTCTTGAACCACTCCTTTGTTGCCTTGGCTGTGTGTTTTGGGTCATTGTCATGCTGGAATACCTATTCACAGCCCTTTTTAAATGCCCTGGCTGAGGGAAGAAGGTTCTCACCCAAGGTTTTGACGGTACATGGTCCTGTCCATTGTCCCTTTTTGATGCAGTGAAGTTGTCCTGTCCCCTTAGCTGAAACACGCTTCCAAAGCATAATGTTTCCACCTCCATGTTTGATGGTGTTCTTGGGGTCATAGGCAGCATTCCTCCTCCTCCAAACATGGCGAGTTGAGTTGATGCCAAATAGCTCGATTTTGGTCTCATCTGACCACAACACTTTCACCCAGTTCTCCTCTGAATCATTCAGATGTTCATTAGAAAAATTCAGACGGACCTCTACATGTGCTTTCTTGAGCAGGGTGACCTTGCGGCACTGCAGGTTTCAGTCCTTCACGGCGTAGTGTGTTACCAATTGTTTTCCTGGTGACTATGGTCCCAGCTGCCTTGAGATCATTGACAAGATTCTCCTATGTAGTTCTGGGCTGGTTCCTCACCGTTCCCATGATCATTGAAACTTCATGAGGTGAGATCTTGCATGTAGCCCCATACCAAGGGAGATTAACAGTTATTTTGTGTTTCTTCCATTTGCAAATAATCACACTAACTGTGTCACCCTCTCACCAAGCTGCTTGACGATGGTCTTGTAGCCAATTCCAGCCTTGTGTAGGTCTACAATCTTGTTCCTGACATCCTTGGACAGCTCTTTGGCCTTGTCCATGGTGAAGAGATTGGAATCTGATTGCTTCTGTGGAGAAGTGTCTTTTATACAGGAAACAAGCTGAGATTATGAGCACTCTGTTTGCCTAGGTTCACACTGATGCGGGTTAGAAATTGCGCAAGTTCAGCTGAACTTGCACGATTTTAAACCAGCAATGCAGTCTGACTTCTGGGGCGATTTGACAGACATCTGTGCGGGTTCATGCACAGTATCTATTTGAATCACCCCCAAAGTAGCCAAACGTAGTACGGGAACTACTTTTGGGTGCCGAAAAGTTAGCGTCGCACCGATTTGGACGGTGCCATTGCTGGCAATAGCTGCCAATTTGGCATGCGATTTGACATGTCAATTTGGCATGCTAAATTGACCCAATGTGAACGTGGGCTTTGAGAGTGCTCCTAGTCTCCGCTCGTTACCTATATAGAAGACACCTGGGAGCAAGAAATATTGATGACTAATAGGGGATCAAATACTTATTTTTCTCATTAGGAAGCAAATCAATTTATGAGTTTTTCTGGATTATTTTATTTTGTTCTGCCGCTCACCTTTAAAATAAATCTACCATTAAAATTATAGACTGATCATTTCTTTGTCAGTGGGCAAACACAAAATCAGCAGTGCATCAAATACTTCTTTCCCCTCACTGTATATGTATGTATGTATGTGTGTGTGTATAATATGTATGTATGTATTTATATATACATAAACACACACACACCGGTGCATCTCAAATAAATTATAATATCAAAAAGTTAATTTATTTCAGTAATTCAATTCAAAAAGTGAAACTCTGATATTATATAGATTAATGAATTACACACAGAGTGATATATTCCAAGCATTCTTCTTTTCATTTTGATAATTATGGCTTACATCTAGTAAAAACCCAAATTCAGTATCTCAGAAAATTAGAATATTACATAAGACCAATAAAAAAAAGATTTTTAATACAGAAATGCTGGCTTACTGAAAAGTATTTCCATGTGTACAGTATAGTATGCACGCAATACTTGGTTGGGGCTCCTTTTGCATGAATTCCTGCATTCGTGTGGTGTGGCATGGAGGCGATCAGCCTGTGGCACTGCTGAGGTGTTATGGAAGTACAGGTTGCGTTGATATGGGCCTTCAGCTCGTCTGCATTGTTGGGTCTGGTGTGTCTCATCTTCCTCTTGACAATATCCCACAGATTCTCTATGGGGTTTAGGCCAGGCACGTTTGCTGGCCAATCAAGCACAGTGATACCATGATCATTAAACCAGGTATTGGTACTTTTGGCAGTGTGGGCAGGTGCCAAGTCCTGCTGGAAAATGAAATCTGTATCCCCATAAAGCTGGTCAGCAGAGGGAAGCATGAAGTGCTCTAGATTTTCCTGGTAGAGTGCTGACCTTAGACTTGATAAAACACAGAGGACCAACGCCAGCAGATTACATGGCTCCCCAAATCATCACTGACTGTGGAAAGTTCACACTGGACCTTGTGCAATTTGGATTCTGTGTCTCTTCACTCTTCCTCCAGACTCTGGGACCTTGATTTCCAAATGAAATGCAAAATTTACTTTTATTTAAAAAGAGGACTTTGGACCACTGAGTGACAGTCCAGTACTTTTCTCCTTAGCCCGGGTAAGACACTTCTGACGTTGGCTCTGGTTCAGGAGTGGCTTGACACAAGAGATGCGACAGTTGTAGCCCATGTCCTGGATATGTCTGTGTGTGCTGGCTCTTGAAGCACTGACACCGGCCGTAGTCCCCTCCTTGTGAATCTTCCCCAAATTCTTCAAGGCTGTGGTTATTGTGCAACTCTTTCTAATACACTTTTTCCTTCCACTCAACTTTCCATTAATATGCTTGGATACAGCACTCTGTGAACAGCCAGCTTCTTTAGCAATTACCTTTTGTGACTTACCCTCCTTGTGGAGGGTGTCAATGACTGTCTTCTGGACAACTGTCATCAGTCTTCCCCATGATTGTGTAACCTACTGAGCCCAACAGAGGCCATTTAAAGGCTCAGGAAACCTTTACAGGTGTTTGGCGTTAACTAGCTGATTAGTGTGTGACACTATGAGGTTTATATACTAAAGCTAGAGAGGGCAAAAGTAGTCACAATTCTGCAGAGAAACCAATCAGCTTCTAACCTCAGCTTGTTTAATTAAGCTTTAGCAATAAAACTTGGAAGCTGATTGGTTTCTCTGCAGAATTATGATTACTTTTGCCCTCTCTAGCTTTAGTAAATAAACCCCCATAAGTCAACAATATTGAACTTTTTCACAATTATCTAATTTTCTGAGATACTGAATTTTGAGTTTTCATTAGCTGTAAGTCATAATCATCAAAATTAAAAGAAAGAAATGCTTGAAATATATCGATGTGTGTAATGAATCTATATAATATGAGTTTTACTTTTTGAATTGAATTCATGAAATAAATGTACTTTTTGATGATATTTAAGTTTCTTTTAGACGCACCTGTATATAATGAAATCAGAGCACTTCATATAAGCACTCTCAGCTTTTATTTCAAAGTAAACAAATGCTAGGAAAGTATTTACATTCAAATGCCATTCAAACTTGATGGACTTTGACTTTTTCAGGTTTACAACGCTATTATTTAATAGTACCAATTGGTTTATTGAGCTTATGTTTACAAGCATCACAACACCGAGTAGGCAGAGAAATGGAAGATGATATCTGATGTAGATTATGGGCTCCTGCAATCTGTTGCTCTTTGCACTATCAATAAGGCTAATTTCACACTGGGATGCCTGACTGTTAGCGCTAAAGCGCCACTTGTTTTAGTGGCGCTTTTCGGCCGATGGCAGAATGCTTTTTTTTTTTTCCAAAAAAAAAGTAAAAAGTTCCATTTTACAGCGCTTTCAAAGCACTTTTAAGGTGCTTTGGAAGAGCTGCCCTTTCATTGCGATGGGCAGGGCGTTTGGGAGCATGTAATACAGCGCTCCCAACCCACCCCAAGGATGCTGCTTGCAGGACTTTTCGTAGCGTCCCGCAAGCGCACCGCCCCAGTGTGAAAAGACACACTGCAATGAATAGGAGGTGGTTTTCAGGCACTTTTCAGAGGCTATTTCCAGCTCTAAAGCACCTGAAAACCACCTCAGTGTGAAAGTAGCCTTAACCACTTGCCGCCCGCCCTATTACCAAAGGACGGCGGCAAAGTGGTTTGATATTCCTGACCGGGCATCATATGACGTGATCAGGAATATCGAGCCGCTGCGCGCCCCCGGGGGCACGCATCGCGCCGATCGTTGTTGCAGGGTGTCAGTCTGACACCTTGCAACACCGATCTAGGTAAAGAGTCTCTGACGGAGACTCTTTACCATGTGATCAGCCGTGTCCAATCACGGCTGATCACGATGTAAATAGAAAGAGCCGGTGATCGGCTTTTCCTCACTCGCGTCTGACAGACGCGAGTAGAGGAGAGCCGATCGGCTGCTCTCCTGACAGGGGGGATCGGTGCTGATTGTTTCCCAGGACCACCAGGGAAGCCATCCACACTGGACCACCAGGTATGCCCCTAGACCCCCAGGGAAATGCCAATCTGTGCCCAGGCAGCTGCCAATCAGTGCCCACTCCAGTGCCTGTCAGTGCCACCAGGGATGCCCATCAGTGCCTCATATCAGTGCCCAGCAGTGCTGCCTATCAGTGCCCAGCAGTGCCGCCTTTCAGTGCCACCCATAAGTGCCCATCAATGCCCATCAGTGCTGCATATCAGTGCCACCCATCAATGCCGCCTACCAGTGCCCATCGTCAGTGCCTGCTCATTGGTGCCACCTCATCGGTGCCGCCGTATCAGTGCCTGTCAGTGCCGCGTTATCAGTGCCCATCAGTGAAAGAGAAAACTTACTTATTTACACATTTTTTTAACAGAAACAAAAGCAAAACTTTTATTTTTTTCAAAATTTTCGGTCTTTTTTTATTTGTTTAGCAAAAAATAAAAACCGCAGAGGTGATCAAATACCACCAAAAGAAAGCTCTATTTGTGGGAACAAAATGATAAAAACATAGTTTGGGTATAGTGCAGCATGACTGCGCAATTGTCATTCAAACTGCGACAGCGCTGAAAGCTGAAAATTGGTCTGGGCAGGAAGGTGTCTAAGTGCCCTGTATTGAAGTGGTTAAGGTTACATGATGAAATGAATATAATGCCACATAATTACTTTTCTTTTTAAATCTGGCATTGCATGAATAATCCGGGTGTATAAGGAAAGGTGCACAAGCAAATCTGTTATCGTTTAATACTCTAATCACATCCTGCAAAAAATCAAAGCACATATCAGCACTATTCCATCATTTTCCATTTATTTTTTCTTAAGGTTAATTGGAAGAGGAAGCGTTCTGAACGATTGGATTGTTATTCCTTTATTTTTGATAAGTGGTTTCAAGCATCACAGTCATTTCATAGAGTGGAAATTGTTTCTTTAGTAAGCCACTTGCTTAGTTTATAGATATGTGCATTCGGTTAATGTCATGGGTGTTGTATTTGTTATCTGAAACTAAAGCTATTAGGGAGAAATCTGGAGGCTGCCATTGTTCTGCCTTCTAAAAATACTAGTTGCCTGGCTGTCATAGTAACATTTTTGCTGCATTAAATTTGAGCAGAGCTAGTTTACAGACCAGGAGTTTAAGGCTGGGTTCACACTACTGCGAATCGGATGTGGTTTTCCCCATGGTTGTGCAATGCTGTATCCAAATAAAATTTATGTCTTTTTTTCCCCACAAATAGAGCTTTCTTTTGGTGGTATTTTATCACTTCTGCGATTTTTATTGTTTGCGCTATAAACAAAAAAAAGACTATCAATTTTGAAATAAAAAAAAACAATATTTTCTACTTTCTGTTATAAACATACCCAATAAAAAAATGTAAAAAATCCAATTTCTTTATCAATTTAGGCCAATATGTATTCTGCTACATATTTTTGGTCAAAAAAAATCCCAATAAGCGTATATTGATTAGTTTGTGCAAAAGTTATAACGTCTACAAACTATGGGATATATTTATGGAATTTTTATTTATTACTAGTAATGGCAGCGATCAGCGACTTCTAGCGAGACTGCGATATTGTGGTGGACAAATCGGACACCTAAACTGACACTTTTGACACTTTTTGGGGACCAGTGACACTAATTCAGTGATCAGTGCTAACAAATATGCACTGTCACTGTACTAATGACGCTGGCAGGGAAGTGATTAACATCAGGGGCGATCAAAGGGATGTGTTCCTAGGGCAGTGATGGCGAACCTTGGCACCCCAGATGTTTTGGAACTTTATTCCCATGATGCTCATTTATACTCCAGAGTGCATGAGCATCATGGGAAATGTAGTTCCAAAACATCTGGGGTGCCAAGGTTCGCCATCACTGTCCTAAGGAGTGCTTGCTAACTGTGTGGGGGAGGTGCTTGTACTGTGGGAAGGCAGAGATCCGTGTTTTTGCATAGCAGAAACACAAGATCACTGCCTTCCCTTGTCACAGAACGTCAAGCTGCCTTGTTTACAAAGGCAGATCGCCACGCTGCCTGTGCCTCAAAAGATCGTCAGACATCGCGTCCGCCGGACCCGCTGATTGCATAAGAGCTCAGGGAGGAGAAGGAGCAGCAGCATACTGAGCTTCCCAGTGAATGGTTGTGCAGCCAGGAGAGTGGGGAGGGGTGTCAGGAAAAGTCTGATCATTGGAGGAGAGCACACTGAGTTCCCAGCACGCCTAGAGAACTGATCACGGTGTGCTCTCCTGCTTAGTGTGGTAAGTTTGTAATAGAAAAGTAGAGGGACTGGCAGGATTTCACATAAAGGAAGCAATACGAAGAGAACAGGACACTTTCTCATACAAGTATATGGCACTGCAGGCACATATCAGGTATATGAAGTGTTGGGGTAACAAACACTTTAAGATAACAGAACCCTTCTCCTGACAGTCTACCCCTTTGCTATAAAAAGCCCTGTAATGCTTAACTGTGCTGCAGAAAATTCTGTTTTGGTCTCTCAGGATGGCTGGTCATGTGACCATTTGCCATGGCATGTGTTCATAGCTATAAAAGGCTGGGGAGCGATCTTCCACTTCACTTTTACTTGAGAAAAGATGTCTACAGGCTCCTGCACATCATTTTACCCTTCAAAGTGACCTGAGAGCCTCTGAGCCCAGAACATTCTGTATACAATGGCATAGTTTGAAAATCTCAGTTTTACCCCCCCCCCCCCCCCCCCCATGCTCTGTTAAAAAAAGTTAAAGTATATTTGAACCCAATCTCTAAAATCTCATATAAGCTTTAACATGTTAATGTCATCTCATTTTTAGTAATTCTGCAGCTTTCAATAAAATAATACTTGGTGATCCTGCCATTGAGGTCCCTGTTTATGCACTTCCTGATATAGTGGGACAATGCTCTAACCCTGTATCCCAATTGTGCTACTGTGTTTGTCAGCCTGTCAGGGCGCTTCGAATGCAGACTGCAAGTGGCTGTTGCAACACAACACAATACAATGGCATGGTCCTGTCACCAGAAAATCCACCCTGAGAACTATGGCTAGGAAGCATGTCCCCAGGAAGTAGCTGCAGAGAGGCTGTTGGAGCTCTGAAGCACTGTGGGCAACACAGGATCAAAAGTAAGGAAAACCCTTTTTAATATTAAGAAGCTATTGTTTTATTATATACAGTGCTTTAGCAAACTAAATGCCAAACACTGTATCTACGTAACCACTTGCCACCCGCCCACAGTACATTTACTGTGGGCAGTATGGGCAGGCTGGATCACGTACACGTACATCACCAGACCTGTTCGGAGTTAGGGATGCACATGATCATGTGATTTCTATGCAATTACATGATTCCAATGACAACAAAGCTCTTATGAATGAATTTCATTACCAGCTGTGTTTCTTATAGAGTGATTGGCCCACAGCTATCACAGCACCCTGTACCATGTGATTAGTTATAGCTAATCACAGATCACTAGTAATCACAACTGTTCTGTATGTAACCCATTTATGACAGTTAAAAAAATTGCTGTTAGAGTGATCATCATTGTAATAGCAATCATAGTGGTAAAAAAAAGCCCTGATCACCCCCCAGAGCAGCACATTGTCAATAGAAAAAAA
This sequence comes from Aquarana catesbeiana, assembly GCF_042186555.1. Taxonomy (NCBI): domain Eukaryota; kingdom Metazoa; phylum Chordata; class Amphibia; order Anura; family Ranidae; genus Aquarana; species Aquarana catesbeiana. Next base: position 84,311,850 of record NC_133336.1, read on the forward strand.
AAATAAAATAAAGAAAAATAAAATATTTTAAAAAGTTTTCAAAAATTCTTTAAAAACGTTTAAATTAATAAAAAAAAAAAAAAAAAAAATATATATATATATATATGTATATATATATTTTATTAATTTAAACGTTTTTCATTCATAAGAGCTTTGTTGTCATTGGAATCATGTAATCGCATAGCATATATATATATATATATTTACACACTGTCACCAGTCAGTCGTATGAGTGCGCTGTACTGCACTGGTGACAACATGTAAAAAAAAAAAGTGTAATTTAGTTTTTCAAAAAATTGTGACTAAAAATTGAAACTTGCTATGGCTCTTACTAAATACCTCAGAATGTCTGCTTTCCTAAAAGGGGTAATTTGGGGGGAATTTGTACTGTCCTGGCATTTTAAGGGCCTCAAGAAATGAGATAGGCTGTCAGTACATCAGGGTTGATCAAATTTCAAATATATATACGATAGACTGTAGATGCTATAACTTTCAGACAAACCAATTAATATACACTTATTGGGATTTTTTTTTTACCAAAGACATGTAGCAGAATACATTTTGGCCAAAATTTATGAAGAAATTTGATAATATTGAATGTTTTATAACAGAAAGTAGAAAATGAAAATTATTTATATAGCAAAAACTAAAAAACCCAGTGGTGATCAAATACCACCAAAAAGAAAGCTCTATTTGTGTGAAAAAAATATATATATGATATCAATTTCATTTGTGTACAGTGTTGCATGACCTAGCAATTGCCAGTTAAATTAGCACAGTGCTGAATAGCAAAAAACAGCCTGGTCATGTGAGGGTAAAAACCTTCCGGAGGTCAAGCGGTTAAATTATTTTTGGTGATAGTCCAAAAAAAATAAATGAAGAATCTAGTTCCTTTTAGAACACTGAAGGCTTTCAGGATATAATTGGTGAAGCTATTTTAATTTAACATAGTTAACAGCATGGAGTTTCCAGTACTGGTGTAACAGACAGTTGCTTTAAAAGAGAAAGCTGTAGGTAAATATAATAAGTGAACCCGTAATGTGTAGTCGTCTCTGACATTTTATTCGCTTTCATCCTTATCATTCAGCTACCATCCTTCCATACTGAAGTGGTAAACAGAAGATCAGATCCTCTCCTGTTAATAGAGCTGAGATGGGGAGCAGGTGCCTGGGCTTCACAAATGACATTGTTACTTGATGGCTTTGCAAATCCATTCCATCTCTTCATGTTGACGGATTATAAATGAGAGCTTGAGGAATTATTTTCCCTCGGGACAAATTCTTGCGCTGCCCCAAGACATCACGTTTCCTTTATCCTAAGCTAAGGATAAAAAAAAAAGTCACAGACAGCTAGGCCTAATCATGAATCTGTGTTTCACTTTTTGAACAATTTTAGTAGAATAAAGCAATATTTTGAGGTTCTTTTACTCAGTAACCCAATTTTAACTCTAAACATTTCAAGGCTAAATATGGAGTCAGTTGCAAAGACTAGGGAGTATTCATTGCATGAGAAACTGTCCAAGTCTTTAAAACCATCTGCTAGTGCCTGTGATTTGGATGAGGGCCACAGCATCAGTTAAATGATGCATTGTGGTTTGCTCAGCTTTCTTTGTAATGATCTGCAGTGGGAATTTACACAATGACCACTTTAATTTGTCATTTCTTTTTAATAATCACAGTTCAGTAACAGCCGCTGCACTTAAAGACCAACTCCTCAGAAAACTGATCATTTCTGTTTGGTGTAATTGTTTGCAAGTTGAAACCACATAATGATGGTGAGATAGATCATACGCATAGTGGGTGAATTGCTTATTTTTTCCAGCAGATCTACTCCTTACTTGCCCCGGAATAATTGAACCAGTGTTGGTTTATGGTTCAGTAATCGCGGTTGATGTACCCCTTTTAGACAGTTGACATTGAAACTGGTGTCCCTTATTGGAAGATTTAGCATTATTTCCATCACTTTCTGTCTCGTTGACTATGGTCACCGGGACAAATGGAGGGTGAACCTCTCCAGTTGGAAACACAGATGATAACACAAACATACTGTATTTGACAAGGCTACTAATGCATTACCTTTTTGCGAAACCGCAAAGATTTGGCTATACTTACATATTGAGTGTTAGCAGGGCTGGATTTCTGCCTAGCCAACACAGACCATGGCATAGGGTAACAGGACTTTCAGGACTTGCACACCACCTGGGCATTATGTTCCTAGCTGATTGCAACACATTCTCATGATAAGCCTAATAAAAGGTTCAATCTGCTGCTGGCTTATTAGTGCAATTAGACTGGTTCCCCTTTGTTGCTATCCCTGCAAAGTTTGTGCAAATTTGTTGCTGGAACAGTATACTGTGTACTTACAGTTCAGACAACAGTCCTAGTCTTCTGTTGTTTTAGCCTTTCTGTCCCCAGATTTTCTGTACTCCAGATTACAGTTAAGGCCCCTTTCATACGGGCACCCCCGTGGAACAGATTCCGCTTGCTCAGCGGGGATTACTCTGCTGACAGACGTGTTCTCTGCACCCGCCTCCACAGCGAAGCTGCGGCTAACAGCTCAGCGTGGGATCGGAGCTTCCGCCGCTGGAGATCAGATCGGATCACTTGTAGTAAGGGTATGTATACTAGTTTTTTCTTTTCAGGGTTAGAGAGGTTAGTGTTAGAATGTTGGTGTGTTATGGAACCAGCAAGTACAGTTGATTTGTGGTTTAATTATTACAGTAGGCCATGCCCTAATGTCTGGGCGCATTTCAGGGGTTAGGTATGGGTGAGAAGCCCTCAGCCCTCTACAGGGCAAATTACGCAATGCTTCATAAGAGCCTGTGTGAGCTGCCTCCAGCACCACTGAAGCATTAGTGTCATCAGAGATAAGACATGCATGTGCATGTGTAAGCACAGCTACTAAAAAGTAAGTATATAGATCCGGACAAGCGAACCCCCCTTGTGTCCAGGGTCTACATAAAATCTTTTTACTGAATCTGGCCGGATGTGACTGCCATAGAAATGAATTAACGTGGGAAATTTGCTTGAACAGTTACTTCATATAGGGGAATGTCTCAAAATATAAAGCAATAGCGGGAGGATCTTCATCTTAACTAAGCTGATTTTCCCTATCAGTGAGAGGGGTAAGTGGGACCAGGCCCTCAGCCTCTGTTTACTCCATTCTAGTGCTGGAAGTAAGTTTAGGTTAAAAAAGTCCTTAACATTGGAGGTGATATTAATACCCAGGTATCGGATGCTGGTTGCCCATTGCAAAGGCAGGGAATCATTGGCCATCTCCTTCGCCCCAGGGTCGATAGGAAGAATAAGCAAAAACACTAAGAAGCGTGCCAGGATCCGCAAGGCCTCTGAAAGAGAGGGGCCGGGGTCATGGAAAAAAAGAATTAGGTTGTCAGCGTAAAGCACCAATTTCTCCACGATTGAGCCCACTCGGATCCCAGTCACTCCCCCCCCCCGCAACAGCCTCAGAGCCCCGGCCAACGGTTTCATGTCCAAGGAGAACAGGGCAGGATACAACAGACACCCCTGCCTCGTTCCCCTTCTTATCTGGAATGAAAGAGACAGCCTGCCCTGTAACTTAATACAAACCGTGGGATTTCTGTATAGCATAGTAATCCATTTTCTGAATGTGGGAGCAAAGCCAAAGAGCTCCAGGACCTCTAACATGTAGCTCTATCGGACAGTATCAAATGCTTTTTCCATACCCAACACGACCAACACTCTAGTGGTCGTATGATCTGATGATAGTTGTATATGTGTGAAAACCCTGCGGATGTCGATGTCCGTGGATTTGGCTGTCATGAATCCTGTTTTGTCTATGTCTATAAGGGATGATATGACCTTCATAAGTCTATTTGCGAGGACTTTCGTGAGAATCTTCAAAGATCAAAATTTAAGCGTGAGAAGGGTCTATGGGAGAAACAATGTGATAAATCTTTGCCTGGTTTTGGTAGCTTCACAATATGTGCCTGGGACATAGTGTCTGGTAAACTCCCATCCTCCAAACTATGGGTGAATAATTGTTGCAGTTTGGGAGCCAGCAGGGGACTATAGGTCTTCTACCATTCCCCCGGTACACCATCCAGACCTGGGGATTTATTATTAGGGAATGATCTAATAATCATTTCTATCTCTAACAAAGCCTGGAGGTGCCAATGTCTATCAACATCCGCAGTAGAGAGGGAGGGCAGGCGTATTCCCTCTAGCTCCTCCAATAATGGGTCTATTGGGCCTGGAGAGGGCTCATGGTATAATGAGCTATAGAATACCTGAAACTCTTTAAGGATGGCTTCCGGGTCTGTGACTCGGTCCCCAGTAGCAGATCAGAGCTCTGGGATTATCATTTGAAATTGTTGTTCAGCTACTAAGTTGGCCAATAATTTTCTGTTTTTGTCTCCAGCCTCAAAGAGTTTATTTAGTTTTGTGACATTGAATTGCACTAAAGTAGTATAGAGGATTTTTAACTCCCTTCTAACCTGTGCCAGGGGAGAGTACGCCTCAGGGGTCGGGTCTGCTGCCAAGGCCTTCGCAGTCTCAACCTCATTCCCTTCCAGATCCACCGCCTGGGAAGCAGTGTTAATTTTAGTTTTAGCCCCATTTTAGTCTTCTGCAATTGTTTTAGTTTTAGTCGTATTTAGTCGACTAAATCTCCAGTACATTTTAGTCGACTAAAATGTCCTACGTTTTAGTCGACTAAAATCTCCAGTACATTTCAGTAATTGCAATTTAGTTTTAGTCATAGTCTTTTGACTAAAATAGCATTTTAGTTTTAGTCTCATTTTAGTCTTAGGACTGAAATGGCATTTTAGTTTTAGTCTCATTTTAGTCTTTTGACTAAAATGGCTTTTGGTTTTAGTCGTATTTTAGTCATCTCAAATGTTTTAGTTTTAGACGTATTTTAGTCAACTAAAATAGTATTCATTTAGTTGACTAAAATGTTTTAGTCATTTTAGTCGACTAAAAAGTTTTAGTCATTTTAGTCGACTAAATTAACACTGCTGGGAAGCATAGTCTGCCCCTACCACTTTAACCCTATCGCTGCCAGGCCCTGTGCTCCATTTTGACACTCAGGTGGCCAGGCTATTTTTGAAATTTTTCCATTGCTTTCTTATTTTTTCCCTTACAGCTTTCAGAGTGTGTTAAAGACCCCCCAAACCATACATTTTCTGAAAGCACATGACCAGTAAAATACAAAAAACGTGCTACTGATTTTTAGGGCACAATGATATTTGCGCAAATGTTTATCAAAACATTATTTTCATTAAAAATACACTAAAATCATTAGCAGATAAAAACACAGTACATTTTACAAAATTCCTACTAATTATAAAAACTTAACCTGCATTGAGTTAATAAATAACAAATATTTATAATTTTTAAATTACGTATTTTTTTCATCATATGGATTGTACTAAATTATATTTTCTCAATAAAGACCAACCTTGTTTGTTAAAAATTACGCATTTTTGCAAAATGGTGAAAATAGAACGTCCGCAAAAATGTAAATATCCCAGTTTCTCTAAAAATCTGAAAGTTTTCATTGTTCCCTTACAACTTTCAGAGTTTGTTAAAGACCCCCCAAGCCATACATTTTCTGAAAGCATAGAATAAAAAGAAGGTGCTACTGATTTTTAAGGCCACACAATATTTGCGCAAATGTTTATCAAACAATATATTCACGAACATTTTTCTAAAATCATTTTAGCAGATATAAACACAGCAAATTTTACAAAATTTCTGCTAAATTCCTACTAAATATAACAAGGATTATAACAACCTTTGTTGCAGATTCCTACCTTTCTGAAGAAATCCATGTGTGTTTGTCTGTGCCTCTGGCTAAGTGGGTCTAATGGGAGTGGTTTCATCATTATCATTCAGGTGTGGCTAGGGCCGCTGATAGAAATCACAGGGCCCCCTTCAGCCCCACCCCTGGTCCTTCCTTCAGCCCCGCCCCTATACAGAGAGGCTAGGGTATACAGAGAGGCTAGGGTATACTCATAAAGGCTAAATTGTGAGCATGGCTAATTTAAAAATATGCACCACACGGAGCCGAAAAACAGACGTGGTATAAATTACACTTAATTATTGGGCATGGCTTAAAGGGGTGTGGTTAATTAGAGTCTAAGATGACTGTGTGTAGGATGCAGATGACACTGTGCTGTGTTCAAAACAGCACCAAACTGTCCAATTTCTCACAGTCAAACAGTGCTACATGAAAAAGGAGATGCTATTTATGTCAGCTAAGCCCACTTTAAAAAAAAAAAAAACTTTTTTCTAAACTTTTAATGAGAAGTAATATTATGTCTAAGGGCCGGTTCACACCATGCCTGCATCTGAATTGTGAAGGAATGTGCTGTGGATTCCTGTACAATGCAACCTGCCTGCAAAATGCACTGCTTTTGTGATCTGCAGCAGGTGTCAGTAAAAGTTAATGACACCTCAAACGCAGGTTGCAAACGTAGTGTGTTTGCCCTGCATCTGCCAGCCCTGGATCACCATGTGATCTGTTTGCAGTGCATGTTAAAAAGTAGTGCATACACTATGTTTGGTGCATTGTAATTTTAGCCCATTCAAAATGAATGAGCTTGAAATTGCACTGCTCAGACTCGCATGTGAATTGCACAGGAATGCACAGTGCATTCCTGTGTTATTCAGCCCCAGGCATGGTGTGAACCAGTGATCTAATGTAGACAGAAGTAATAAAAAGTGGGGTTTGCTGACATTGATGGCATCTCCATGTAGCACTGCTGTGAGAAATTGGGCAGTGCAATTTAAAACCCAATTTCTCACAGTCAGGACAGCTGTGCTACATGAAAAAACAGACATTAGACTTTACATTGCAGTTAATGTGACTGGGCTAACCTGCAGTGCCCTGAGAATCCAGATCCACTGCCACCATATTGTTAACCACTTGCCTACTGGGCACTTAAACCCCCCTCCTGCCCAGACCAATTTTCAGCTTTCGGTGCTCTCACACTTTGAATGACAATTACTCAGTCACGTAATACTGAATTTTACTGTCAAATACTGTCAAATGAATTTTGTGTCCTTTTTTCATACAAATAGAGCTTTCTTTTGGTGGTATTTGATCACCTCTGGGTTTTTTATTTTTTGCGCTATAAATGAAAAAAGATCGAACATTTTGAAAAAAAAAAACGCATTTTTCTTTGTTTCTGTGATAAAATTTTGCAAATTATTAATTTTTCCTCATAAATTTTGGCCACAATTTATACTGCTACATATTTTTGGTAAAAATAACCCAAATTAGTGGATATTATTTGGACTGTGTGAAAGTTAGAGAGTCTACAAGCTGTGGTGCAAATCATAAAAAATTGATCACAACTGATGTACTGGTGGCCTCTCATTTCTTGCGACCCAAACAAGCCAGGAAAGTACAAATACCCCCCAAATGACCCCTTTTTTGAAAGTAGACATTCCAAGGTATTTAGTAAGCTGCATGGTGAGGTTTTTAATGTTGTCATTCTTTCCCACAATTCTTTGCAAAATGAAGATTTTTTCCACAAAATTGTCATTGTAATATGTTATTTCTCTCACATGGCATGTGTATACCACAAATGATGCCCCATAATACATTCTGCTACTCCTCCTAAGTATGGCGATACCACATGTGTGGGGCTTTTTCACAGCCTAGCCACATAGAGAGGCCCAACATGCAGGGAGCACCATCAGGTGTTCTAGGAGCATAAATGACACATCTAACTTGTTGACTACCTATTACACTTTTGAAGGCCCTGGAGCACCAGGACAATGGAAACACCCACAAAATGACCCTATTTTGGAAAGCTAACACCCCAACGTATAATCTATGAGGCATAATGAGTCTTTTGAACAGTTAATTTTTTTCCAGAAGTTTTTGGAAAATGTGGGAAAAAAATTAAAACACTTTTTTTTTTTTTACACAAAGTTGTTGATTTATAAGATATTTCCAACACATAGCATGTACATAGCAAAAATTACACCCCAAAATACATTCTGCTAAACAAAGGGTAAACAAAAGATTACCTGTAGTTTTAGTAGTGCAGTTGTCCACAGGAGGATAGCACTGGTCTAGGCAGCAGGCAGGGACTTGGTCAGCAAAAGCGAACGCAATTGTCCAGGCAACAGGCAGGAATACTGTCCATAGTCAGTACAGGCAGCAGGCAGGGATAATGTCCATATACAGTCCAGGGTCAGTGCAGGCAGAGATTGTCAGCAGTGCCAAAATATTGGTCCTGGTAGTATAGTAGCCAGGAACATGGTCCATGTGGTGTGGTCAGTTCATGCGACAGGCAGAAGCATGATGGCATAGGTCCTACAGGCAGCAGGCAGAAGTAGGGCCTCGTTCAGGACAGAATGGGGACAGGGGTACAGGATTCTCCCACCCAAATCTCTTTGAAGCCTCCAAGTCTCCAGACCCTTATCTAGGAATGAGAAAACAAAAAAAATTGTTTTTTTCATCCAGAAAAACAATTGTGAGTCCAGTCCCACTAGTCCAGTGGCAGGGTACAAGATCAGTCCAAGAGGCAGGCAAAAAGCATGGTCAAACAGTCCAGGGTCAGTTCCAGATCAGGCAGAGGTATGTACAGAATCTGTAGGCAGAAGCGCGGTCAAATAACAAGCCAGGGTCAGTTCCAGATTAGGCAGAGGTATGAACAGAATCGGTAGGCAGAAGCGTGGTTGAATAACTAGCCAGGGTCAGTTCCAGATCAGGCAGAGGTATTAACAGAATCGGTAGGCAGAAGCGTGGTCGAATAACAAGCCAGGGTCAGTTACAGAGCAAGTAGAGGCATAAGGGGTGTGAAGGTAAAAGGCAGGAAGTGAGGTTTATGTTTACCATACTTCACTAATAATTTAGTGAAGTATGGTAACGGCGGAAACAGTCAACTATGCAGAGGTCTGGTTGGGAAGGACATCGGGGACAATGATAAGTGGTGTCTCATCTAACTCCTCCTCTGGTGCACACCCGGCATTTTTTCTGACGTTTTTGGCCTGTTGGTCTGGGAGGGATTTTATCGGGAAAGTGGCGTTCAGAAAGTCTGCTAATCACATCGGATCGAATGTTTTCTGGTGGGCCGTTCGTGAATATAAGGGCAGTGGCAGGGGCAGACTGACAACTCATGGGGCCCCCAGGCAATAGGAGATTATGAGGCCCCCCGGGCAATAGGAGATTATGGGGCCCCCAGGCAATAGATTATGGGGCCACACAGTATACACACACACATACAGTATACACACACAGACACATAATATACACACACAGTATACACACACACAGAATACACATACACACACTGAAAAGGTACTGGAGAGGCAGGGCAGCTATAAACTTGGGATTTTTTTAAAAACACAGATTTTTACATACTATCCCTGTTTTTTTTGAGGCTGGCAACCCTGATGAGGCCCCTCAGTGGCATGGGGCCCTCGGGCAGTGCCGAGTGCCCAAATGGTCAGTCCGCCCCTGGGCAGTGCTGATTTCCTCCTGGTAGCCAAGGAAGGATTTGGGGCTTTCAGTGGAGTTGCGAAAGATAACGTAGCTGTTGTATATGGCCAAATTAAACAAATAAATTTAAACTTTCTTATACCACTGGTATGTTCATCTTCTGGCAAGGTAGGGTTTGAGCATTTGGTCGTTGAAGTCGACACCCCCCATGAACATATTGTATTCGTGGATACATGTTGGTTTTTGGATTGGGCCATTCCTCCTGGTGATCTCAACGAATGTATTGCTGTGGATCGAAGAAAGCACGTAGACATCCCTTCTGTCCCTCCACTTCACAGCCAGAATTTCCTCATTCCGTAAAATCGCCATCTCCCCTCTTCTTAGCTTCTTGTTGATGAGGCTTTGAGAAAAGCCCTTCCGGTTTGTCCTTACGGTGCCACACGCTGGAGTGTTCTTTCTGTGAAGGTTGCGGAACAGGGGCAAACTTGTATAAAAGTTATCTACGTACAAATAGTAGCCTTTTTCCAGGAGTGGGTTTATGAGTTCCCAAACGACTTTCCCGCTTGATCCCATGTAGTCTGGGCAATTAGCGGGATGCAGCTGGGTGTCCTTCCTTTCGTATACCATAAAGGCATATGTATACCCTGTGGCTCGGTCGCACAATTTATACCTGCTTCACCCCATAGTGAGCCCTTTTGGTGGGAATAAATTGTTTTATGCCCAGCCTGCCAGAAAATTTGATAAGGGACTCATCCACGCATATGTGTTGGTCTGGGGTAAAGAACTGGGGGAAGATTTCAGAAAAATAATTTAGTAGTGGCTGAAATTTATAAAGCTTGTCAAAATTTGGGTCATTTCGGGGAGGGCACTGGGTATTATCATTATAGTGTAGGAATCTCATAATCATGAGATATCGGGTTCCGGGCATTACTGAGGAAAAGATGGGGATGTGGTGGATGGGGAGGGTTGACCAATATGAACAAAATTTATTTTTTTTGGTTAGTCCCATACAGAATGCGAGGCCCAAAAAATGTTTAAACTCCTCCACTGTTAGGGCTCTCCACTCGTAGGGACAGGCATAATAGGACATTGGGTTACTTGCTATAAATTGTTGTACACACGGGTTGCACTGGGCCACAATTGATGCTAGCATGTCCTCAGCAAAAATTAAATGGAAAAAATCAATCGGGGAAACATTTTCTGTGTCCACCTGAACTCCTGGCTGGGCAGTGAAAGGGGGAATGTTAGCTTCTCCTGAATTAGGTGGAAGACACAAGGGGTTCTGGGAATAGGGAAGGCTAGCATGGGACCTAACCTTTTTGGACTGAGGTGACACCTTTGCCGAGGTACTGCGGTGCTGGTGGATGGCACTGTCTCCTCACCAGAATGCCTTCGTCTGGCGGGCGGACTCTCATCCTCCTCTGGGGGCTGTCAGTGTTCCACTGCTTAGGACAGGCTCATAGTCAACGTCAGATTCAGAATCTGAATTTGAGCCGGAATCCAAAGCGGAGAGCTCCCTGTTGCTCTTGTCGGCCGCAAGAATATTGTACGCCTCCTCGGCTGAAAATAATCTTCTAGACATTGTTGGTGATGACAGAAGGCACTGATGACATGTGACACTGTTGACAAATGGCACTGATTACGTGACACTGATGACAGATGGCACTGATGACACGTGACACTGATGTGGCAGTGGTGACAGATGGCACTGATACGTGGCACTGATGGCAGATGGCACTGATACGTGGCACTGATGACACGTGACACTGATGGCAGATGGCACTGACACGTGGCACTGATGACAGATGGCAGTGATACGTGGCACCGATGACACGTGACACTGATGGCAGATGGCACGTGACACTGACAGGTGGCACTGATGACAGATGGCACTAACAGGTGGCACTGATGACAGATGGCACTGACAGGCGGGCCCTGTATTTACTTTTTTTTGCACTGTTGAACTCACAAGCTGCAGCACAGGTCACTCTCCATCCTCACATGTGGTCTCTGTGTGAGGAGGGAGAGCTGGCAATGAGAGATGATCTCATATGTTTACACTTGAGACCATCTCTTTTTGGACACGCCGATCGAGTGCTAAATGGCCGCTGTGATTGGTCATTTAGCACGATCTGTGATTAGCTGTGTCCAAGGGACATGGCCAACACAGAATTTCCCCGATGCGTGCCCGCGCCGGTGCGCGGGGAAGGAGTAAACAGGAGGGTGTCCAGGGACACCCTCCCGGCAATTGAACGCCGTGCTGTAGCCGTCTTTCGGCTATAGCGCAGGCGCCTAGTGGTTAATGCAGCTCATGTGTGCACACCAGAAGAAGCCGGGAATGATCATCCTAGAGGCCAGCCACTCCCCCCTCCCACCCACTCAAACTACAGAATCTCACAGTCAGGCTCCGCCTCTGAGATGTTTAGCCCGAGGGAGTGCTCATTGAGAGCGTCTGAACAGCTGCTGAGAGAGGAAGGGGGAGGAGCGGAGGAGGGGGGAGTTGGAGAAAGACTTTTTTTTGCACGCTGTTCAGATTGCCCGGGCCCCCCCTGTGGGCCGGGCCCGGTACAACAGGGCCAGTTGTACTGGCTTATTAGCAGCCCTGGCTGTGGCAGCTGCATCCCTTTGTTCCTATTGGAAATATCTCACCAAAAATGTAATTTTTGTTGCAGGGAATGCCTGAAATCTGACTTGTATTTTAGGCAGATGTCTGGGAAAATTGGCTAGCCAATCACACAAGCAGGAAATGATGTTTCTGGGGAGTGGTCAGTACACATTCTGTGTATAGAACAACTCCATGTAGCCATATTGTTTTGCATTTATAGAAAATTACAGCGGCTGCAGATTGAATAGGAAAGGTAATTTTTAATAACATTTAATTACAATATGACTTGTATTGCAATTGTACACACTATATTATTATTATTATATTTTATTATTACTTTCTTTATGTGCTATTTTTATTCCCCACGGAGTTACCCTTTAACCTGTATTGAGTTAATAAATAACAAATATTTGTAATTTTTAAATTACGCCTTTTTTCAAAATGGTGAAAACTGAAAGTACGCAAAAATGTAAATAACCACATTTCTCTAAAAATTATTTTTATCAAAAGCAATATTTTCGCTAAAAGTACACTAATATCATTAATAGTGGATTCATACATGGCAAAATGTACAAATATAAAAGTTAAAACTGTATTGAGTTAATAACAAATATTTGTACATTTAAAATGCACCTTTTTGTGAAGTGGTGAAAACTGAAGGTACGCAAAACTGTAAAATAAAACTATTTACTCCAAAAGTTTGGAGGTTACCATTTTTCACTTACAGCTTTCAGAATTTGAAAAGACCCTTCAAACTAGACATTCTCTGAAAGCACATGACCTGTAGAATAAAAAAAAGTGCTACTGATTTTTTGGGCCCTGCAATAATTGTGCAAATGTTCATCATATTGCTATTTTCTCTAAAAATACACTAAAACTATTGATAGTGCACAAAAAAAACAACATAGCTTACAAAATTCCTGCTAAATTACTACTAAAGCATCGTTCACATGTGTACGCCCATGGAGGGCCATGTTTACCCGCACAGGGATGCACAGGTGTTCCGTGCATCCCCGTATAGGCAGTCCCATTTATGTTAATTGGGATGCATTGGCTGCACATGCATAGCTGCTGTTCCTAATCTGACATCCATGTGGGTGTGGGTACATGACCCCGAACGCAGACAGTGTGAGCTCAGGGACATGCATGCGGATCTACATGGATGTAAAATTGGGAGCAACGGCTCTGTTCGTGCAGTTGCTACATCCCAAATGACATCAATGGGACTGCCTGCACAGAGATGCATGCAACAACAGGTATGCTGTGTATGCCCTGTGTGAACAAGGCCTTAGGCCCCTTTCACACAAGCAGATCGATCAGGTCTGCCTGTCCGTTTTACAGGTGGGCCCAATTGTACCACCCATCTATGGAGAGGCTGATGGAAATGGACATGTGTCCGTTTACACCCGCCTGCATCCAATCCAGTCTACTAAAAACAGATGGATAGGGGTTCTCATCCATCTAGCAGATCAGATCGGATGGTACCTGATGGAAATGGACATTTCCATGCGACTGCCCCATAGAGAACAGCAGGCTGTGTCCGTGTCCGCTCTGCATCAGCGGAGTGGATGCCGACCTGTCATCCCCCTGCTCAGCAGAGATCAACAGACCGATCCCCTGCTGAGCAGAGTCCACTCCATGTGAAAGGGGTCTTACCAGGAGCGGTCCATTAGGGGCACGGCCCCCTGCAGGGCACCAGACTCATACGTTTGTATGAGGTTTTTTTTTAAGCCACACGATTACTGCCCTTTCACACTGTGGCATCGGCCACTTTACCGTCGTTTTTGCGGGGGTTTTTGGCCGCTAGCGGGGAGCTTTTAACCCCCGCTAGTGGCTGAAAAAGGGTTAAAACGACCAGTGGCGCTTTGCCGGCGGTTCGGCAGCGGTGCCCATTCATTTTAATGGGCAGAAGCAGTGTATACACCGCTCCAAAGATGTTGCTTGCAGGACTTTTTTTACCGTCCTGCAAGCGCACCGCTCCAGTGTGAAAGCCCTCGGGCTTTCACACTGCAGAGACAGGAGAGGCGTTTTACAGGCCCTATGCAGGTGCTATTTTTAGCGCAGTAGTGCCTGTAAAGTGCCTCAGTGTGAAAGGGGTCTTAGAGCCTGAGGCCATACTCTACCATGGCTCAGTGGGCCATAATTTTTGTATGGTTATGCTATTGTTCCCATGTACACAGATCTGTTTGCTAGGAGCGTTAATGCAATCGCCATGAGGTGGCCAGTCTCTTGGTGAGGCATAAACGAACATCCCTAAAAGGGGATGGGAAGCTTTCCGCATTCGACAGACTTCCACCGACGTCTTTATGTGACAAAAAGCTTGCATGAGCGTATTGCAGCAAAACTGACACTGGGGGACATCTGACAACATACATTAATAAAAATTTCCACAGCAGCAGCATTGGTAGCAGCATTGCAGGGGCTCCCCCATGGCCCTTCTTAGTACGATTCCTGAACTATAGAAATCTTGACAGGATCCTTGGAGAGACTCGCAAACATCCCACTCTCCCCTATAAAAACACAGCGTTCCACTTATACCCTGATTTTTCAGCTGACCTACAAAAGAAGCGCAAAACTTCATGGATATCAGGTTGAGGCTCCAGGAGTGAGACATCAACACTGGCAGCATTTGATGGGGCACAGTAGCGGCAATTGATGGGTACACTGGCAGTATTTGATGGGGCACAGAAGCGGCAATTGATGGGCACACTGGCAGTATTTGATGGGGCACAGTAGGGGCAATTGATGGGCACACAGGCAAAAAATTATGGGCACACTGGCAGCAATTGATGGGTACAGTAGCTGCGTTTGATGGCACAGTGGCTGCGTTTGATGGGCCAAGTGGCTGCGTTTGATGGGCACAGTGGCTGCATTTGATGGGCACAGTGGCTGCGTTTGATGGGCACAGGGGCTGCGTTTGATGGGAACAGTGGCTGCGCTTGATGGGCACAGTGGCTGCGTTTGATGGCACAGTGACGGCAATTGATGGGCACAGTGGCTGCGTTTGATGGCACAGTGGCTGCAATTCATGTTTTTTTTTTCAGTTTGCGCCCCCCCAAAAAAATTTTGAGCACCAGCCGCCACCACTGTATGTCGGGGAAACATCATCCAGCTGCAGTAGTTGTTTAAAGAATTATTCTGCAAATTCTACCAGACGATCTCCAGCTCCTTCAGGCAAGCCCAGCACCAGAACATTGTTCCTCCGGAGCCTGTTCTCAGCATTATCCAACTTCGCCACAAGAATCCGTACCGTGCGTTGCAGGTCAGCAATGGAATTGGTGTGTTGGGCAGAAAGGTCTTCAGTGGTAGGGATCATGGTTTCAGTCTTTGTGAGACAGCCCAGGATTTTATCCAGGTCTTTACGGATTAAATTGCATTCCTCCATTACAGGGGCTCCCCCATGGCCCTTCTTAGTACGATTCCTGAACTATAGAAATCTTGACAGGATCCTTGGAGAGACTCGCAAACATCCCACTCTCCCCTATAAAAACACAGCGTTCCACTTATACCCTGATTTTTCAGCTGACCTACAAAAGAAGCGCAAAACTTCATGGATATCAGGTTGAGGCTCCAGGAGTGAGACATCAACACTGGCAGCATTTGATGGGGCACAGTAGCGGCAATTGATGGGTACATTGGCAGTATTTGATGGGGCACAGAAGCGGCAATTGATGGGCACACTGGCAGCATTTGATGGGGCACAGTAGGGGCAATTGATGGGCACACAGGCAAAAAATTATGGGCACACTGGCAGCAATTGATGGGTACAGTAGCTGCGTTTGATGGCACAGTGGCTGCGTTTGATGGGCCAAGTGGCTGCGTTTGATGGGCACAGTGGCTGCATTTGATGGGCACAGTGGCTGCGTTTGATGGGCACAGGGGCTGCGTTTGATGGGCACAGTGGCTGCGCTTGATGGGCACAGTGGCTGCGTTTGATGGCACAGTGACGGCAATTGATGGGCACAGTGGCTGCGTTTGATGGCACAGTGGCTGCAATTCATGTTTTTTTTTTCAGTTTGCGCCCCCCCCAAAAAATTTTGAGCACCAGCCGCCACCACTGTATGTCGGGGAAACATCATCCAGCTGCAGTAGTTGTTTAAAGAAGGATTCTGCAAATTCTACCAGACGATCTCCAGCTCCTTCAGGCAAGCCCAGCACCAGAACATTGTTCCTCCGGAGCCTGTTCTCAGCATTATCCAACTTCGCCACAAGAATCCGTACCGTGCGTTGCAGGTCAGCAATGGAATTGGTGTGTTGGGCAGAAAGGTCTTCAGTGGTAGGGATCATGGTTTCAGTCTTTGTGAGACAGCCCAGGATTTTATCCAGGTCTTTACGGATAAAATTGCATTCCTCCATTGCGAGGTCCTGCTTTGTTCAATAGCTTTTAGGATGACCTCTGCATAAAAGGAAAGGGTACTAATTAAGTAACCAAAATGGGACTTTTAGGGCATGGAAACAATGGAGAGGCAACAGGAAAAATAATGGTCATAATATTTATTGAAAAAAGTTCATAATATATCATAATGTTCAAAAAAGTTAAAAATATGAAAAAATGATTTTGTACAGTGAGCCCTTGTGCGTCTACGCGTTTCGCTGTGAGGTTTCTTCAGGACACGATCAAGGTTCAAAGACGTAACATATACAAGAAAATCTCACTATCTGAAATGAGATATATTTCAATTAAAATCACAATCAAAAAATTACTTACATACACGTTTTGGATCGTATTAAATTAAAAAGCATATGCTAGACTGTCCACAAGAAAGCAGAAGAAACAGAAACCCCCAAAAAAGGGAAGATACCTTAAATGGACTAAGCCTACTGTACAAGTTTGTAGTAGCTGGAAGGTTTCCAAGAAACATAAGATGTTTATGGCAAACTGTAAAAAGGTGAATGCAGTTGATTCCAATGATTACTATATAAGACTGATGAATAATTTAAATAATGTAAGGGGCAAAAAAACTACCTACTAGTATGTATCCTTTAAACAATGATACGGCAGGGGCAAAAGTGCAGCTTGTGTTCAAGGGTGACAGTGACTTACGGCGAAACGCGTAGATGCACAAGGGCTCACTGTACAAAATCATTTTTTCATGTTTTTAACTTTTTTTGAACATTGTGATATATTATGACCTTTTTTCCTTGTCAAAAGAAGTTTATTGAGTATACAATGTTATAAAGATACATAAAGTAAGTTTACAAGGATCTATAAAGTAAGCTCATTGTTTTACAGTAGGGTTTATATAGGTAAATATCATGAAATTTCAAATATTAAACATTGGGTTCACGTAAACCTAAATTAAAGATATATATCATTTCCTTAGTTACTTTTGTAGGTATTTAAATGATTTATACCTACTATACATATTGTTTACAAGTAGAGTGTATATAGGTCAAATAAATTCTGATAATGAGCTTTAATCATAAGGTGGAGAAAAGGAAAGAGAAAGAAGAAAAAGGGTTGAAAGGTAGAGGTATGGTCCACAAGGTTGTCCCGCTCGTCAGTTTATTATTCTTTTTAGTTCTCTTTGAAGCCTTAGAATGGGTGTCTCTGTAAGTCATTTAATCTGTTACCATGGCAACAGGACAGAGTCATTGAAGTTTGACAGGAACTGTTGTTTTATCCAAGGATGCCAAAGTTTTTCAAATTTTGGAATTTGATTTTGATCGATGGCTACCATCTTAGCATGGGACATTGTATTATTCATTCTGTGAATTGTTTCTGCTAGTACCAATGTAGGAGATTTCCATGCCTTGGCCACTGTTTGTTTTGCAGCCGTTATTAGTTGGATCATAAATTTGAATTGAGAGAGTGTTAGCCATTCCGGTTTTAGATTAAGTAAAGTTAAATACGGATCTGGTTGTATTATTTTTTTAAATATTTTAGATGCAATCACGAAGACTTCCTTCCAGAAGGTTTGGATTACTGGGCACGTCCACCATATGTGTAAATATGTGCCTATTTCTGGGCATCCTCGAAAACAAAGAGTTGAGGTATTAGGTGAATATTTTGCCACTCTAGCGGGTACAAGGTACCAGCGAGTTAGGACTTTATAATTTGTCTCCAGTGCTAAGATGTTGGGTGAAGATGACTTAGATGTGAGCCATATGTTAGACCAGTCCGTGTCCTTCTAAAGTTCGTCCCAGGTCCTCCTCCCACCTCTGAACGTAAGAGGGTCTATTAAGATTTGCTACTCCATTTAATTGATTATAAAGTGATGAAATTGTACCTTTAGCAAATGGATCTTTTGTACAGATTGATTCAAAAATGGATAATTGGGATAATGGTGTATCCCCCTTTAGGAATGGTGTATAGAAATTTTTGATTTGGAGATATCTAAATATCTCAGAGTTTGGTAGATCATATTTTTCTCTAAGCGATGGGAATGAAAGGAATGATTTAGATGCTATGAAGTCATTTAGTGTCTGAATGCCTGATGTTGTCCAAGCTTTAAAAGAATTTGGGTAGATCCATGCCGGATAAAAGGCCGGATTTCTGATAAAAGAAAGGAGAGGATTGTGTGGAGATTGTAACTGATATTTGGTTTTTAGTTTATCCCAGAGAGATAAGAAGTGTTTAGTTATGGGATTATGAATTTTAAAGCGGTCTTTAGGATCAAGCCATAATAAATTTGATATTAATAGAGGGTCATTTTCTGAAGCCTCTATAACTACCCATAATGGGATTTCCTGTTTTGCATGGTATTTGGAAAGACTGGCCAAATGTGCTGCTCTGTAGTAGTTAGTAAAATTAGGGTATCCCAGGCCTCCTTTATTTTTGGGAAGATGTAGTGTGTGTATAGGTATACGTGGTTTAGAAGAGCCCCATATAAACAAAGTTGCTCTTTTTTGTACTATTCTCAAAAAATAGGAAGGAATTGGAATAGGGAGGACCCTGAATAGATAAAGCAATTTGGGTAGAATAGTCATTTTGATTGCATTAATCTTCCCTATCCAGGATAAAGGAAGTTGCGACCATTGTTTTATTAGATTTGTGATCTGTCTTAATACAGGAGGATAATTGGTTGAGAATAAGTCAGAATGAGATGCTGTTAAATGAATTTCAAGATATGGGATTGATTTTCCTGCCCATGTGAATGGGAGGGCAGCCCTAGCCGGGATCAATTCCATGTTTGTGAGTGAAATATTAAGCACTAGGCATTTCTTAGGATTAATCATAAGGCCGGATAGGGCTGCAAATCCATCAAGAGCTGGTATTAAATTAGGACCAGAGACCTGTGGTGATGATAGAAAAAGTAATATATCGTCTGCAAATATACATAATTTGTGTGTAATACCTCCTACTTCAATGCCAGTTATAGTTTGGTTTGTTCTGATGTATTGGGCCATGGGTTCGAGTATAAGGGCAAATAATAAGGGAGATAATGGGCAACCCTGTCGGGTACCTCTTTCGATATTAAAGGCTTCAGATTTGTATCCAGCATATTTTATATAGGCTTTGGGTTTATTATATAATGCTTTGATCCATGTTAAAAAGTGGGGTCCAAAACCCCATTTTTGTAATGAATATTGCATATATTGCCAGGATACTGTGTCAAATGCCCTCTTAATATCGAGAGATAGAAAACATAAAGGGATTTTCCGTTTTTTAGCAATATGTGCCAATAACACTGCCCTGCGTATATTATCGCCTGCCTGTCTATTTGGCATGAAGCCTACTTGATCTCTATGTATTAATTTTCCTATAATGCTATTGAGGCGTTTTGCTATTATTTTTGCTAATAATTTAATATCAAGGTTTAACAGAGAGATAGGCCGATAATTCACACAGGAAGTATCATCAGAAAGGGGTTTTGGGATCATACAAACAATTGCCATTAGTGTTTCTTGCCGAAAAGAATGTCCATCTAGAAGTTTGTTAAAAGTTTCAGTGAGAATGGGAGAGAGTATTTCTGAGAATGTTTTATAGTATAAAGCCGAGTAGCCATCCGGGCCTGGTCTTTTGTTAAGTTTTAGGTCTTTTATGGCGTTAGCAACTTCATCTATAGTTATAGGCTCATCCAAACTGCTTTTTTGATTCTGAGATAACTCAGGTAAGGTTATTTTTGAGAAGAAGGATTCAGCTTCTGTAGGATTAAATTCATTGTTTGTCTTGTATAAAGTTGCGAGATGTGAGTGAAATTTATGGACTATTTTAACTGGATTACAAGTGTAAACATTTTTTGATAATTTCAAACGTATTGGTTTGAAAGATTTGTTAGTTGAATTTAATGCCCGAGCCAAATATGTACCTGGTTTGTTTGTATTCATGTAGAAATTGTGTTTGGAGCGTTTGAGGAATTTATCAACTGACTCAGTGAGAAATAGATCGTATTCCAATCTAGATTTTTCCAGATGAGATTTTGTACTCTGAGATGGATTATCTTGAAATGATATGTAGGCTGCATTAAAATTGAGTTCTAGTTTTTTTGCTAGATTTTTGCGTTCCCGTTTAAATAGTGCCATTTGTCTTTGTATTGTACCACGCAAGACAGGCTTATGAGCTTCCCACAGTGTTATTGGGGAGATGTCTGTTGTATTATTAATTGATATGTATTCCTTTAAAGCTTGTTCAATGGCCATCTGATGTAGTGGGTGTTTGAGCATTATGTCCGGTAAGTACCACGTTGGGTCATGCGCTTTTGGTATGGCTGAGGCTATAGTAGTGTATACTGCATTATGGTCAGACCACGGAATCGGAATTATATCTGATGCAATAATTTCTGGTATCATTCCTATTGTTAGAAAAATATGATCTATTCTGGTGAAGGTTTGATGAGGGTGCGAGAAATAAGTGAATTTCTTTTTCATTGGGTTACTTTCTCTCCATGAATCTACCAGATTGTATTTGGAAAGAAGTTGAGAAAAAGGTAATCTAGAGGTTATTTTGCATGGTGTAAAAGGTGATTTATCCAGAAATGGGAGGAGGACCTGGTTCGAATCCCCACACATTATCACTATTCCTATTTTATGTGTATTAATCACTTGTAATATATGTGAGAGGAATGGTGTAGGTTGTTTGTTAGGAGCGTAGTAGGAAATCACCGTGATTGCTGTATCCATTATATAACCCATGAGTATCAGGTATCTACCTTCTGGGTCTTTAATTTCTGATGATAAGGTGAATGGTGTGGATCGGTGAAATGCAATTAGAGTTCCCCTTTGCTTGGTACAGGCAGAAGCCGTGTAAATTTGTTGATAAAAAGGAGAAATATATTTTGGAGTAGAATCTTTGGTGAAGTGTGTTTCTTGGAGGCATACTATGTGAGCCTTCTTGTTATGGAAAGTTTGGAAGGCTTTGGTCCTTTTTTGAGGGACATTTATTCCCTGAACATTCAGGGAAAGTATATTCAGTGGTGCCATGGCAACAGATCAAATAGTTTTGACTTACTTTTTGTTATGCAGAGCTGACTGCGCAGATCAACCTGTGTGGACTGAAGAGATGAATAGATAGAAAAGAAACCAGTGAATTCTGGAGTAAAGAGTAAACAAAAAACATATGAGATTAGATGATACATTGTATAAATTATTTTTTGCAAGTAATCACACTTTACCCGTGAAAGAGAATAAATATCTCTCTCAGGGGAATAAGTGCCTTCGTCACACTCCCACATAATATGGATGGGAGAATGAGGAGGGCTAATGGGGGTACACGGATCTTCCGCTTACAGGAGAGAAGTGCTATGTCAAAAGACATCAAAATGATGTTTCATTAATTGGAGTGCAGAATATAGTTTTTGTTGAAATTATTTATTCCAGGGTGGTTGTATATGGTTAGTCTTGCCCTAGGCTAAATAATTCAGTTAGAAAGGTACTGTTAATAACTTTGGTATTGATGAAGATAGTTTGAATTATTTTGGGATTTTAACCCTTTTAGAGTAAACAATTACATATTCTATTCATATGTAACTGTTTAGATATGTTAACTCATAAAATTGAGGTTGTATTGCTTCAGATTAGAATAAACAAAAACATAATTCTAGGAACTAGTTAGGTAATAATATATTTGTTTTAAGAAAAGAAAGAAAAAGCTTCCATTACTTCTGGATTATTGAACATATTTGTCCTAAAAAGTAATAAATCTATTGTTATTACCTGATAATATATAACTGAACAAGAATTTCCTTATTTCACTTATATATTCTAAGGCTATATGAATCAGAAGTAATAAGAAATATAACTGGAATGTAACATGATCCCACACAGTGTGTGACTATCAGAATGCAGTTACATTCAGTTATAAATATAGGTTTTTTATAGAGAACCATCTCTTAGTATAATAAATGAAGAGATATCAGGAATTAGGATGTCAGTCCATTGAATCTTCTTGGTCCATGGATGATGTGGCATAACGGCCTCTTTTGTGAGAATGATGATTCCCATTTTGTTCTGAAATTTTCTGGGTGCTGCCTGAAGGTGAAGATGACGCCATTCTTCTGCGTGTGGGAGTGTTGCTGCTTGTGGGTTCTGTCAGATTTAATTTTAAAAGGGTTTGTTGTAGTTCATCTGCTGATCTGCTTCTGTAAATTGTACCTTGGTAGTTAAATCTGACTGAAAAGGGGAAGCCCCATTGATACATAATGTTGTGGCGTTGCAGTTCCATTAGTTGGGGTTTCATGGATCGTCTTTTAGTAATAGTAAGTTGGGATAGGTCAGCAAAAATTTGATAATTGTGTCCTTGAAAATTAAGTTCCTTTTTTTCTCTTGCAGCAATTAGTATTTGTTCTTTCGTTCTGTAATAATGAAATTTTGTGATTATATCACGTGGGGGTCCATCTTTCTTTTTGGCTGTGAGGGCTCTGTGTACTCTGTCCAGTTCTAAACGTTCAATAGGGATATCTGGCTTTAGTTCTTGTAATAGAGCAGTAATAGTAGATTGCAGGTCTGTCACAGTTTCAGGTATTCCCCTTATGCGCAAGTTTGAACGTCTGGCTCTATTTTCGTAATCTTCGAGCTTAGTTTGAAGTATTAAATTCTCTTTTTTTAATTGTTCCAATTCTGTTATATTTTCTTGGGTTGTAATTTCAATTTCATCCATTTTTATTTCTAAGGCTGCGGTGCGGTTTCCCAGATCTCTTATTTCTTTGGTTAGGCTTTTTGTTATTTGGTCTGAGGTTTGTTTTAAAGCCTTATGAAGCATCCTTTCAAATTGTAATAATATTACTGGGGATACTGAGGAGGCTTGTGGAGAAGTTTGTGAGAGGATTTGTTCTGTATCTGACTCAAATGGAGAGTCTTGCTGTGACATTTTCTGTCTGTGAGAGCGCCCTGATGCTGTATCTTGTGAGGTGACTGGAGCTGCTTCAGCTGCAGTGAGTGCCTGTGAGCTCTTTGTGAGGTGATTTTTATTTCTGCCACGGTTTCCTCCCAGTACCATATTTCCTGCCCAAACTTTCACAGTTTGTTCCCTGGGTCAAAAAGGTTCAAATGGATACCTTTTGAGCCTGCAGGCCCGCTTTGTCCTTCTCTTCTCTCCTCAGCGGTGTGGAGCTCTAACAATGCATGTCTGCTCCGCTAGGCTCCGCCTCCTGCCCCCCGACCTTTTTTCAATAAATATTATGACCATTATTTTTCCTGTTGCCTCACCATTGATTCCATGCCTTAAAAGTCCCATTTTGGTTAGTTAATTAGAGCCGTTTCCTATTTTCCTGAATTTGCGGATGTGGCATCAGGAGTGCTTCCCCTTCTCGATGACCTCTGCATCTCCCACAGGGGTAGGAGTAGGCTGAGGAGCCTCGGGAGCCGCTGCTACCTCCATCTCTGCTAATAGAGCAGCCGATCCAAAATGGCATCCGGACACGAAGTCGGCGAAGGAGATAGATGCTTCCCGGCTATCGCCCCTGAGGATTTACCTTTTGTAGGCATTACAAACAAGACCCGGATAGAAGATACTATCATCTGTGGTGTACCAGTAGAGTAGCAGTTTTTGATACGGGCAGAAAAATAGCCAGAATAAGTCAGGATACTCGGGGCTCTCTATGCAGACATCTGCTCCGCTCTACATCCGGCCACTCCCCCCAGACTTTAGATATTCTTACGTTTAGATGCTAAAGTTGATATGGGGCAAAGATAGGGTGACTATACCTGGATTGAAATTCGGGCGGTTCAGCATGGAGACATGGATAGATGGGTGAATTTGCTTTGTATATTAAAAATGAATTAAATAGCGCTTTTGGTTCCTGATGCTCAGATGCAGTGTCATTCTGCTTTAAACTTGCTACCAAAAGCACATACACTATGAGGAGCATAAGGACTTTCCATGGTCACAACTCGGTCATCCTTGGGTACTAGGCCATTCTTTCAGAAGGTGTGAACGCTATTCATATTTACCTACCTCTTCCCAGACACTGTCCGGTACACCTTTATAAATCCACCCCTAACAAAGTGGAAGATTGGCTTCAGGTTATTTTGTACATTGAACAGACTATGCAAGATGCTGTGAAAGGTTTGCAAAAGAACAATCAGTACCTGGACCTTCAGGGGTCTGAGCTTCAACCTCCAGAAGCATCAACAGCATTTACACTGGAGACCATAGAAACATTATCAGAGGGTGTGGAAGAGGATGCAGATGAGGAAGTTGATTGTAAATCATGCATTGACTTTGTATTAGTGGAACAATTTATTATGGCTAGCAAAAAGGTTCAGTGTTAGAAAACAGTGGAAAAAATCTAAGACATTTTGGAGGAATGGAAGAAAGCAGACCTTGCTTTACTAAACTGCCTAGCTAAGCTCTATCCTCTCTCTAGTTTTATTTATTTTTTTTTATTTTAAGTTGCTATTCTTTACATGATTCTGATGCACAGCTGCTTGATGCCACCCTTCCGTAGATGCTGCAGTAGTGAGATTTGCAAGGAATATGAACCTATGGAGGCGTTAGATTGAAAGAATGACGTAGACCTTAAAGAGGACCTCCAGTCCCCCCCCCCCCAAAAAAATAAAAGTCAGCAGCTACAATTGCTGTAGCTTCTGACTTTTAATATAAGAACACATACATGCCCCTGGATCCAGCGATGTCCTCACCCGAGCTGATTTTGTCAATCAGCTTTGGATGCAGGCACTGGCATCTCCACCATGGCAAACCGGCAGTGAAGCCTTGCGGCTTCACAGTTGGCTTCCAACTTTGCATGCGTGAGTCTCGCTGCGCTTTCTGATTGGTCCTGCACTCTTCTGAGACCTGTGATGAAGGATGCAGGGAAAGGGGGGGTGAACTTACGCTCAGATCGCCGCGGTGATCAAACGTGAAGTGGGGGATTTTGACAGGTACCCCCCCCCCCAAAAAAAATGTGCCAAATCTAAATGAGGAGGGGGTAGAAGGAGGAAGAAAAGAACTCCCCCTTTTAAAGTGTTTGTTAACCCAACAAAAAAATAGAGATCCTGGTCCCTTAAAGCAGATTACAGATTAAAGCGGATTACACAGTACAGCACACCTAGAATCTGCCCTTCTTTAGAAAGTAAAGAACCTGGCTGAGCCTGCAACTTCCTGTATCCCCCTCTCTGCGCTGACCATGATAATCAGTGCTGCTAAGCCCTGACCCCCGTGGTCAGTGTACGTCCCTCCGTCATCCGCAGCCGTGCTCTTCTCTTCCTCTCCCCCTCACCCTCTCCTCCCTGTCAGCTCAGTGTTCTTCTCTGTCCCCTCCCGCTGCTATTATTAAAAATAAAAAATTAGAAATGGTCACTGCCAGCCTATTACAGATAGGCATAGCACACTGTTTAACAAAAATGAGGCATATAAATAGCTTTTTAGAGTGATCTTCAGGCCGGTCATGTGACTCTCGGACGATTTTCCAGGGCTACTGCAGGAGGGGCTGAGCGGCCTTGTGATCTCCCTGGCTGATGTTAGAGGGAGATCTCGGACCCTCCTGCAGAAGCAATGTATCAGAGCTGTTCAGCAGTCACAAGTCACATGACCAGCCTGAAGATCATTCTAAAAAGGTATTTACATGCCTCACTTTTATAAAAGACATATACAGTGTGGTATGCATAGCTCTAATAGAGGGGCTGGCAGTGCTTTCTATGTTTGAGTTAACAAACACTTTAAGTGAAGTTCCACTTTAAAGTGAACCGTTGCCATTAAAGTATTTAACATTCTGAACAAGCAATAAAAATGCTTTGAAAATCAATTTCTTCACAATACCTATAGTTACAGAGATAAATGATGGCTTGTTGTAAAGTTCAAGATAGAGGCATTGAAATCTTAGCTATTTGCCTTTTAATTTCAGTTGTGCCAAAACTCTTGACAGGTTTGATCCCTCTAATGTAGACAACCAGCATTTATTTTTCACCTTCTAGAAACCAACTGAAACCCAACCTCAGAGTCTTTGTTGTGATCTTGTCCAGTTCAAATCTGTCCCTGTCAAATCTGTTTCTAACTATTGTGTTTAGACAGGCCCTCTCCCCGTCTGACAATGCCGCAAGAACTAAAAAGGAGCCTGTAGGACATTTCTGCTCATCTAAAGTTTTTTCCAATCAAGACTTTTCAGCCAACAAAGGTCCCGTGGACTGTGATCCGAAGAGAAGGCAAAAGTTCTGTCTCTATACATCCCCTCGCTTATCAACCAATGAGATGTCACGTCGGCTCCAGATTTGGAGCAATTTTCCAGGTTTTACTCATGTTCTATGTTCTTAAGACTGGGGATAGAGACCAGTCATATTTTTAAAGTGATTCAATGAGCACAAAATGCTTGAAAAGTTTCAAATGGAATCTCTATAATACAGCTTCAGGGTAAAATGATCTCAGTAGATCTTCAAGCTGCATATACCGATTTTACCATGATTTCAAAAATGTATGTACTTTACTGTGGTACCACATCACTATAGTTTCACCACGCATCAGCACATCACCATGGACATTCACAACTATAATCCCTTTCCAGGGGTGGACTGATAACTCATGGGGCCCCCGGGCAATAGAAGATTATGGGGCCCCCAGGCAATCAGAGATTATGGGGCCACACAGTATACACACACACAGTATACAATCACACAGTATACACATACATGTACACACAGTATACACAGACAGATGTAAAAAAAACACAGATTTATACATACTGTCCCTCGTTTTATTGAGGCTGGCAACCCTGATGGGGCCCCCTAGTGGCCCAGGGCCCTCGGGCAGTGCCCGAGTGGCTCAATGGTCAGTCCGCCCCTGTCCCTTTCAGAGAGTGAGGAATGCAAATTTACCAATACCTCAATTACATATTAGCCCAGTTGAAGAACATGCTGCAGGATCATTTTTACACATTTTTATGAATAATCTACAAGAGTTTGGATGGGTCAAGAATTGGGAAAGGAGCCAGATAATGTCTACCCAGCATATGATCTACCTAGAAGGCCCCTTCAATACTGCAGAGAAGACAGTTACTCTCCCCCAGGAGAATGTTATTGCAGACAGAGTACAGTATGCACTATCCAAAAGCTATATAGCAGTGGCTCAGTGTTTAAACTTCTGAGATCCTTTTCAGCCAGCTGTTTGGTCATCCCACGGGCATTTGCGGCCATTTCAACAGGGGTTCCTCGACCAGTGAACAAGACAGTTAATGTCTCAGTGGATGAAAGTAATAACAACAATGCAAACAATTCTGTGGTAGTGGACCACGTAGTCTGCTCAGTTGTTCACCTGGGTAGTCCTCATGAAATGCAATTACATCATATCTTAGGAAGCGTGAATGGAATGTGCCCTGCGATAAAGCACAAGTGCAGGGCAGGTCAAGGTTTTGTGCCAGGTGAGTAGTTTTGAACTTATTAAAGCTCTGTGCAATATTGATGGTAAAGAGAAGTTTAGCCACATAGAGTCCTAAATCAGTCAGACAACAAGGTCACTGTGGCTTACGGTCAACATCAAGGGGGACCCACAGCCTTAAGCTGTTCATAGAAGTGAGTCCTATTATGTAATGGGTGGAGAAAACCTTGCAATCTTAGAGCCTTTTACATCTCAATTCATTTGACCACATTGGCAGATTTGTTGCCTTGCTGGTTCCTTAGTAATAGCAAGTGAATTGTACAGCATAGGATGTACCTTCAGACAGTAGAGCCCTGGGGAGGACCCCAGATTGATCTACAACTCAAATGAATGCAAAAGAGACAAGGTTAATTTACAGATTTCCAACCAAGGGCACAGAAATAAGATGTCCTGGTACAGTCATGGAATATCCACTGTTTATATGTGGGGTTTTTTAAAGGGTCTATACATTTTTATTAGGGCTGTTACTGATTAAAATTTTCGTGTTCGATTAATGGATTTTTTAAAATCAATTAATCGTCTAATTTCAATTAATTATAAAGCACATACAGATCCAACTACTTTTAGCTGATCTCCTTGCATTGCAACTCTGCATTAGTCAGTGGTAAATGTGGTATACACTATATACAATCAACCAACACTAGTTAGTTTCCACAATCCATGACTTAACACTTTAAAAAAAAAATTTAAGGAGTCTTTTAATGTTAAATTTGTTTTTAGGGTGGACCTCCACTTTAACAAGACATTTTCAAACTTGCAGCTCAATTGCTTGCTATCTGGGTAATGCCTCCAATGGGTATACCAGTGCCATTGACAACCGTCTAAAATGGGAATGCCGTTTCACTTCCCGTTGTGTCTCTGGGACAGGAAGTGAAATTAAAGCTCCACACTGAGATGCACAAGGCAAAGCCTAAACCGAGAGGTGTTTTCTCTTTGCATGACCTAATCTAAAACTAAAATACAGATTCAAGCTGTATATATACTTTAAATCACCACGATTCCTCCTCCACAATTGACCTGTCCAGTACAGACAACACACTCACCTTCATAATGCCTTCCAATGCTTGTTTATTCCCAGCAAGGGTCACGTATCATCAGCATGGGGCGTGTCCAGCCAATCACAAAACCGGCTCGCAGCCACACCTCTGCAATTCGCGGACACGCCCACTCGGTTGAAGCCTTTCAGGCCATGATTGGATCGGTCAAGCGCCTGCTGTATTCCATTACTTTACCATTGTCCAGCGTGGGCACCGTCAATGACTGGGGAAGGGGGGAGGAGTCCGGTGACGTTGATGTCACTGGATCTCTGAAGGAACTCCCTGAAGACCCGGAAGCTGGCAGAGAGGTGAGTACCGATCAAAAGAATTTTGATCGATCAAAAAAATTAACTATTAATCGAGGAATTAATCGTTTATTTCTGCAGCCCTAATTTTTATATATGTTTTATGTCATATTTCTGGATTCCCTATTTGTATTAACAATTTCGTAGGTAGGTTAAGGGACTTTTTTTCTTTGAAAAGCATTTCGCTAATCACACGTAACAATCTGCTTTCACTGCCTCTTTTTGATTTATCAAAGACATCACACTCACACATAATTTAGGATACTGACACAGTTAAAAAGAATCTGTAATTTTGCCCATACAAGGCCAAATGACAGGTTTTCTTGAAAGCCTCCTTCCTCCATTCCTCTGTTAGAACCATAGGACTAAACCTGTGTATGCTTCATGTTGGTGAGTGTCAGAGCACATATGAGGTTTGAACCGCTCCCCCATGTGACAGTGACGGCCTGGTGATTGGCCAGTACTGCTCCCTGGGAGCAAGGGAAGTAGGTTACATGCTTCCCCATACTTGTAAGCACATTGGATTTCTGAGGGTTTAGCAGAAAATAAAAAGCTACAGGGGAACACATGGAGGATATCAGTGGGTGGGCAATGTAACAGATTCCTTTTAATTTCTCTGCGTATTAATCTGGTGTCAGGGCTAGGCTCAGCCCTTCCTTCTCTGAGCTGGCCACTCAGCTGTCGGCTAATTGCCAGCTCCTTTCTCTCCATAGTGACTCAGCTGTTGATGATCTTCTTGTCAGTCCTGGCTACTTAAAGCCGTCCAGCTCACTTCATCTCTGCCTTCACCTTTTGTCAACATCACAGAGATTTTCTCCTGCGTTCCTGTTGAAGACTTGCTTGGCTGACATTCCTTTTGGCTCCTGATCCTGCTTGCTACTACGTTTATATCTGGCCCTCTGACATTTGCTTGGCTGACTACCTGATCCGGTTACTGAACTCTGGCTTGTTTTGACTACACTTACTCTGTTTACCTTATTATTATTGTTATTAAAAAAGTGTGATTTAACTATACTTCTGTCTCAGTCTGATTCATGGGTTCCTGACAGTAGGCGAAGGTCATGAATTCAGAAGATGCAGTCAGTCCACTTGTTGGTAATATTTTTTCCAGATTGGATGACCAGGATCACCGCATGGATCAGTTTGCCTTGGCGTTACAAACGCTCCTGAGTCGCACGGCTCACCTGAAATCTTCCACTATGGCTGCTCTGGTACAACCTGTGTTGCAGGCCGTCCCTGCTGCTGCTCCAGTCTCTGTGCAGGCACCCGCCTCGAGTATTACCTCTTTAAGAGGCATGTCTGGTTCCACTCCGCTTCCCCAGCGATTTGGGGGCGATCCAGTTCAATGCAGAGGGTTTCTCAACCAGGTTGAGATTTACTTTGAGATGCTGCCCCAGGCTTTTCCCACGGACAGAAGCAAAGTAGGTTTTGTGATATCTTTGCTTTCTGAGAGAGCCTTGGCCTGGGTAAACCCTCTATGGGAGACGCAAAAACCCGTGGTCCTGAGTTACCCAGAATTTGTGGCTTCCTTCAAAAGGGTATTTGACGTTCCTGCACGCTCTGCTTCTGCTGCCAAGAGCTTCATGTCCATCAAACAGAGTACGAGAACTGTTGCCGATTACGCCATTGAATTCTGTACTCTGGCAGCAGAAGTTGCTTGGAGCAATGAGGCCCTCGTGGCTGCCTTCTCTCATGGTCTCTCGGATAACATCAAGGATGAGATAGCAGCCTGAGATATACCCACTGAGCTGAAGGGGTTGATCACATTTGCCATCCTCATTGACTCCAGACTCAGAGAAAGACTCTCTTTTAAGGAGCGCTGACGCAAGCCTCCTGTACATTTGTTAAAGATTATTCACAATGGGGTATGGCGCTCCCTATAGGATTATATGGGATGAGCAGCTATAGCGAAGGGGGAGGTGGGGGGGTGGGTTTGTTATCCCTTGGTGTCCTGATGTGTGATAGTGTAAGCTGTACCAAATATCTAAATGAAGTTTACAAAAAACACCATAACCCCTAGTGGTGGTTTACGGTACCACCAGTAAATTGTGCCAATATAAGCAATCTTAGGTGATAAAAAATCATAAAAAAGTGAACACAAGAATATAGAAGATGTAAACTAAACACCTATAATTGTGATGAGATTTCAAAGAAAAACCACCATATAGTATAGTGGTTTAGCATTGAACAAAGATATAAAAGTGCACCTCTGCCTAATAGTACAAATAACACCAAACAAATTGTAAATAGTGATCATAGTCCATAGGGTGATACATTTCTGCAAAAAAACGGTGTTCAAATTTTCTTCAAGCAAAACCGTGACTGGGGTGCTTTCAGATGTTATTAGTGACTTTTGTGCTCCCCATCAAGGGTCCCCACTCATCGGATCCAACAACCCCAAAGGGGCAAAAAGCATATGATTATCTCCTCCACGATCTCCTCAACACCGCGATCATATAAGGCGCCCAGGGTAGTCTCCGCTCTCCGTATTGGTGATTAGATTATATTCATGGTAGCTCCCTCTCCACACAATTCCTCTTCTTGTATTTTCCCCTGTACATTTGTCTCCAAGCCTTGCAGTCCCACCCTTGCCTCCCTCACCTCCCATGCCACCTGGTACTGAGTCGGTCTGTGAAGATGAACCCATGCACTTGGGATTCACGCGTCTCTCTGCGGATGAGAGAGCCCTTAGGAGGCGGGAGATATTGTGCCTTTATTGTGGCCAGGCTGGTCACTTTCAAGTCTTGTCCTACCCATCCAGGGAATGCCCGAACCTTGAGGTCCTGTCACGGACAGACCGTAGGTGGCGTTGTTTCGTCTCCAGTTTCCCAGAAAGATAAGCCCCTGGTTTTGGTTACCCTGTCTTGGGCTGAGTCATCCGTCGAGATACAGGCTCTAATCGACTCTGGGGCTGCAGGCCTGTTCCTTGATGCTGCCTTTGTATCGAAGCACTCGATTCCGCTGTAGCTGCGTGACACTCCACTTGCCATTGAGGCTCTTGACGGGAGACCTCTACAGCCTGCCCATGTGACTCATGAGACTGTTCCATTGGCCATGGGCGTGGGGGCCCTTCACCATGAATTCCAAGTTATTTCCTCACCTAAGTTTCCGCTGGTTATTGGTTATCCTTGGTTACAGAGGCACAACCCTTCTTTTGATTGGCTCCATGCTGAGGTTCTGTCCTGGTTGCCACAGTGCAGTGAGAGATGTTTCCAGAAGGTAGCCAAGCTCCTGTGCACCTCTTCACTCTCCTCCCTGCTGGAGGAGTACCGCGATTTTAGTGATGTCTTTGACAAAGGTCAAGCCGGTACTTTGCCTCCACACTGGTCGTATGATTGCGCAATTGACCTTCAACCTGGTGCCATACCCCCTCGTGACCGGGTTTACTCTTTGTCGGTCATGGAGGATAAGGCCATGGAGGTGTATGTTGCAGACGCACTTTCTCGAGGTTTCATCCGCAAATCCTCGTCTCCTGCTGGTGCTGGTTTCTTTTTTGTGAAGAAGATGAGTGGTGAGCTGAGACCTTGTATCGATTATAGGGGTCCCAATCGTTTCATGATTAGGAATGCCTATCCCATTCTGTTGATTACGGAGTTATTTGACCGCCTCAAGGGAGCAATGGTTTTCACAATGCTTGATTTGAGAGGGGCATACAATCTCGTCAGGATTACGGAGGGCGACGAGTGGAAAACTGCGTTTAATACCAGATCAGGTCATTATGAGTATCTGGTAATGCCTTTTGGCCTTTGTAACGCTCCGGCAGTTTTCCAGGAGTTCATTAACGATGTCCTCCGAGATTTGTTGCAGTTATGTGTGGTGGTTTATCTCAACGATATCCTCATATATTCCAAGTCCCTGGAGAGCCACCACACAGATGTCTGTAGTGTGCTTCAGAGACTAAGAGAGAACAATCTCTATTGTAAATTGGAAAAGTGCAAACAAAATAAGTGTAGCGCTAAAAAAAACCCCTAAATGTCTATTATAAAAATGATACAGTCCAGGAGCCAATAAATCTCTAGATATAAATTAGACAAAAGTCCTTCTTATCTATATAGTTCATATAGAGTAATGGTCCATAGATATTGCGTGACTTCGTGTATGGAATAAATCAATAAATGCGTGACATCTGACGTGAGGAGAACACCACCACCAACAATAAGGAGGCTTACCAGATCAATTGGACCCAAAAAGACGTACGTCTAGTTGGCTCAAACGGGCTTGGGTGGTGAACCACTGTAGGATATCCGGAAGAGTTGAAAAGGTGGGGGTCTTGAGATGAACCCTCTCAGAGCGGAGCAGAGTAGCAGATTGACCAGCTGGAGGCTGAGATTAGCCTAGAGGACAGAGCCTGCTGCAATCAGCAGTGAGCATTTTGATGTTTGCTAGGCAACCCAAAGAGGAAGCTACCTCTGACCTCACAAGTGTCTATGAGATGGGTCAATTTCTTGGAACACCATGCCCCTAAATTAGCCACACATCTTATTTAATGTAGAAACACTCACCTTTTTTTGCCGACATTCACTTCACGTGCCTATAGTAGTTCACAGGGATGGAAAGTGGGTTCCCCTAGGGTTCTGTCATGTGGCCAATCCTATTTAATTTGTTCATAAATGACCTGGAGGATGGGGTGCACAGTTCAATCTCTGTATTTGCGGACGATACTAAGCTAAGCAGGGCAATAACTTCTCTGCAGGATGTGGAAACCTTGCAAGTAGATCTGAACAAATTAATGGGGTAGGCAACTACATGGCAAATGAGGTTTAATGTGGAAAAATGTAAAATAATGCATTTGGGTGGCAAAAATATGAATGCAATATACTCACTAGGGGGAGAACCTCTGGGGGAATCAAGGATGGAAAAGGACCTGGGGGTCCTAGTAGATGATAGGCTCAGCAATGGCATGCAATGCCAGGCTGCTGAAAACAGAATATTGGCATGCATTAAAAGGGGGATTAACTCAAGAGATAAAGCAATAATTCTCCCACTCTACGAGACTCTGGTCCGGCTGCACCTGGAGTATGCTGTCCAGTTCTGGTCACCAGTCCTCAGGAAGGATGTGCGGGAAATGGAGCGAGTATAGAGAAGGGCAACAAAACTAATAAAGGGATTGGAGGACATTAGTTATGAAGAAAGGTTACGAGCACTCAACTTATTCTCTCTGGAGAAGAGACGCTTGAGAGGGGATATGATTTCAATTTACAAATACCATACTGGTGAGTGACCCCACAATAGGGATAAAACTTTTCAGCGAAAGTGAGTTTAATAAGACACGTGGCTACTGATTAATATTAGTAGAAAAGAGGTGTAACCTTAAACTGCGTAGAGGGTTCTTTATTGTAAGAGCGGCAAGGATGTGGAATTCCCTTCCACAGACGGTGGTTTCAGCGGGGAGCATTGATAGTTTCAAAAAACTGTTAGATAAGCACCTGAACAACCACAACATACAGGGATATACAATGTAATTATTACTCACAGAGCCAGATACAAATTATTACTCACAGAGCCAGTAATAAATTATTACTCACAGAGCCAGTAATAAATTATTACTCACAGAGCTAGGTACAGTCAGGTCCATAAATATTGGGACACTGACACAATTCTAATCTTTTTGGCTCTATACACCACCACAATGGATTTGAAATGAAACAAACATGATGTGCTTTAACTGCAGACTTTCAGCTTTAATTTGAGGGTATTTACATCCAAATCAGGTGAGCGGTGTAGGAATTACAACAGTTTGTATATGTGCCTCCCACTTTTTAAGGGACCAAAAGTAATGGGACAGATTAACACTCATCCATCAAACTTTCACCTTTTAATACTTGGTTGCAAATCCTTTGCAGTCAATTACAGCCTGAAGCCTGGAACGCAAAGACATCACCAGACGCTGGGTTTTATACCTGGTGATGATCTGCCAGGCCTCTACTGCAACTGTCTTCAGTTCCTACTTGTTCTTGGGGCATTTTCCCTTCAGTTTTGTCTTCAGCAAGTGAAATGCATGCTCAATCGGATTCAGGTCAGGTGATTGACTTGGCCATTGCATAACATTCCACTTCTTTCCCTTAAAAAACTCTTTGGTTGCTTTTGCAGTTTGCTTTGGTTCATTGTCCATCTGCACTGTGAAGCGCCGTCCAATGAGTCCTGAAGCATTTTGCTGAATATGAGCAGATAATATTGCGTGAAACATTCAGAATTCATCCTGCTGCTTTTGTCAGCAGTCACATAATCAATAAATACAAGAGAACCAGTTCCATTGGCAGCCATACATGCCCACGCCATGACACTACCACCACCATGCTTCACTGATGAGGTGGTATGCTTTGGATCATGAGCAGTTCCTTTCCTTCTCCATACTCTTCTCTTCCCATCACTCTGGTACAAGTTGATCTTGGTCTCATCTGTCCATAGGATGTTGTTCCAGAACTGTGAAGGCTTTTTTAGATGTTGTTTGGCAAACTCTAATCTGGCCTTCCTGTTTTTGAGGCTCACCAATGGTTTACATCTTGTGGTGAACCCTCTGTATTCACTCTGGTGAAGTCTTCTCTTGATTGTTGACTTTGACACACATACACCTACCTCCTAAAGAGTGTTCTTGATCTGGCCAACTGTTGTGAAGGGTGTTTTCTTCACCATTGAAAGAATTCTTCGATCATCCACCACAGTTGTTTTCTACGGTCTTCCAGGTCTTTTGGTGTTGCTGAGCTCACCGGTGCATTCTTTCTTTTTAAGGATGTTCCAAACAGCTGATTTGGCCACACCTAATGTTTTTGCTATCTCTCTGATGGGTTTGTTTTGTTTTTTCAGCCTAATGATGGCTTGCTTCACTGATAGTGACAGCTCTTTGAATCTCATATTGAGAGTTGACAGCAACAGATTCCAAATGCAAATAGCACACTTGAAATGAACTCTGGACCTTTTATCTGCTCCTTGTAAATGGGATAATGAGGGAGTAACACACACCTGGCCATGGAACAGCTGAGCAGCCAATTGTCCCATTACGTTTGGTCCCTTAAAAAGTGGGAGGCACATATACAAACTGTTGTAATTCCTACACCGTTCACCTGATTTGGATGTAAATACCCTAAAATTAAAGCTGAAAGTCTGCAGTTAAAGCACATCTTGTTTGTTTCATTTCAAATCCAATATGGTGGTGTATAGAGCCAAAAAGATTGGAATTGTGTCGATGTCCCAATATTTATGGACCTGACTGTATAAATTATAAATTATTACTCACAGAGCCAGGTACAAATTATTACTCACAGAGCCAGTAATAAATTATTACTCACACAGCCAGGTATAAAAAGATCATAGTTACCATTAGGGAAAGGAGCACTCTCTTGCCCTGGATCATCAGATCGAACCCCTTCATAGGCGGGAAGAGGAGTAGGCATGTACTGCTTTTCCTTTCCCCTGCAGCACCTCGTCGGCTTTCATGTGCAGCCCCCGGTCACCTGGCAACCAGGACGCAAGGAGAGGAGGAGGGACAGAGAAGCCGAGGCCACCAACTTCCCTATTTGGGGCCGCAGCACCTTGCTGGCTTTCAAGTGCGGGAGGGGGGTCTCAGACCCCCCTCCCGCACTTGAAAGCCAGCAAGGTGCTGTGGCCGCATATAGGGAAGTTGGTGGCCTCGGCTTCTCTGTCCCTCCTCCTCTCCTTGCGTCCTGGTTGCCAGGTGACCGTGGGCTGCGGGGCACATGCGCCGCGAAATGCAACTTTCAGCCGTGCATATCGTCCCGCGGCCGGCCCTGCCAGCTTCCACATGCGGCCTGGCAGCCCAGTGGCCCTCGTCCCGCCGGGCGAACGCCCGGTCTGCCTTATGGCCAGTCCAGGCCAGGGTCCCATACTCATACAGAGGTTTTTCCAAATCTGTTTCTTTTCTTACTACCCACACCTTAAAGCTCTGGGACTCAATCAATAAACAAGGAGCCCTCCCTCCATTAACTTCTCCTCTACTACTTGCGTGGTTTCTGCTGGTTCCCCCTGGGTGAGTCACTGTCTTTTTTTAAACCTTGGGCAACTGATGGAGACACCAGCTACCTTAAGTTTATGCAGAATGGGAGAATGCACCCGTTGAAGGATCTCAGAGAGGTATATGGCGAGTTCCCAATGGATGCCTAGAGATATCAGCAACTACAACACTTTTATACCTCTCACCTACGGGGTATTAGAACGGATGAATCTCTTACTGACTTTGAATCTCCCTGGCATAAACAGCCCATTGATATAGGTCTGCTATCTACCTCTTATAAATTGTTAATAAACGTGAAGTCACCATAGGTCTTGGATTGATTGGGAAATGGGAAACAGAGTAATTATAAACTTATGTGGTAAGGTGGTACTTAGGTTCCACTTAGGTGGTACAGGATCCTAAAGTTGACTGTTGCACACCCCTCAGCCTCAGATAGGTGCTGGTGGGGCTGCGGGCTACAGGGATCCCCTACCCATATTTGTTGGGAGTGTCCCAAGATTAGGCCATTCTGGGCTGAGCTCAGGAACTTAATTCCTGAAATACTAAAGTCTTGATTCAGTATGACCCTGTACAGCGGCACTCTAAATTCCATCAGGGCATATAAGAAGAGCATAGTTCCACACTTGTTAGATGCAGCTAGGCAGTTAATTGCAGTCTTTTGAAAAAAAGTCACTGACACCGATGGGCACAGTGAGGCTGCAGGTGGCACAGTGAGGCTGCATTGATGGCACTGATGAGGTTGCTGATGGGCACAGTGAGGCTGAAAATGGGCACAGTGAGGCTGCATTGATGGCACTGATGAGGCTGCAGATGGGCACAGTGAGGCTGCATTGGTGGCACAGTGAGGCTGCATGGATGTGCACTGGTGATACTGAAATGGGCACAGTGAGGCTGCAGATAGGCACAGTGAGGCTGCAGATAGGCACAGTGAGGCTGCATTGATGAGCACTGATCAGGCTGCAGATGGGCACAGTGAGGCTCTGACCATCTCCTGTACAGTGTCTGCAGTCTCTGACCATCTCTTGTATGATGTCTGCAGTCTCTGATCATCTCTTGTATCATCACCGTATTTCTTTTGGATAATCAAACTTATAACTTGCTGGAGAAAGATAGATATCACTTGAAGACAAACTTGCACTTTGTTTCAAGGCAGGGTCTGGGGACGGGCCAGGGGTGGGGCCAGGGTTGGGTTGAAGGAGGGACCAGGGTGGGGCTAAAGGGGGCCCCATCAGGTAGGCTGTACATGGCCCTGTGATTTCTATCAGCAACCCTGGTCCTGGGTCCTCACAGCTGCACAGCCAGTCACATAGCATTTCCTTACATACCAACACAGAAAACAGTCATTGGCTTGTTTTTGATGTTTTATTAGGGGTTGATTACTTGGATGTGGTAGGGAATTAAGGGATGCCCAACTTGAAAAATGTCCAGAACTATGAACAAGGGGACAGCTTCCTCTCTATTTACAAAAATTCCTCTTCTTTTTTCTTCCTGCAAACTTGGTTTCCAGTGCAAAGCACCTGCTGCTCACTCCTGGTGGAACTAGCAGGATGTTACTAGTTCAACAGAGGCCCATTACAGGCAGGAACTCTCAGCCCCTTGACAAAGTAGTGCAATGTGAGTGAACAGCATGACATTTCTCCTTTTGCTTCCCTGTAGACACTGATCTCAGCTTCATTTGCTTGCAGAAAATGCTAGCCTACCTGGCTGCCACTAGTCACACCTGGTTGATCTTCCTCCCAGTCCTCCTGACTAACTTTCTGCCCCAGTCCTGCCTGACTGGCTCACACACATGGAGACCTCCCAGGGCAAGACTAGATATAGACTTGGCACTACGCGGTCTTCCAGAGGGCTTGCTACAGATGGCAGTCTCTCCCCTTGTCTGTTCTACAGTGGGGAGAACAAGTATTTGATACACTGCCGATTTTGCAGGTTTTCCTACTTACAAAGCATATCGAGGTCTGTTATTTTAATCATAGGTACTCTTCAACTGTGAGAGACAGAATCTAAAACAAAAATCCAGAAAATCACATTGTATGATTTTTAAGTAATTTGCATTTTATTGCATGACATAAGTATTTGATACATTAGAAAAGCAGAATTTAATATTTGGTACAGAAACCTTTGTTTGCAATTACAGAGATCATACGTTTCTTGTAGTTCTTAACCAGGTTTGCACACACTGCAGCAGGTATTTTGGCCCATACAGACCTTCTCCAGATCCTTCAGGTTTCGGGGCTTTCGCTGGGAAATACAAACTTTCAGCTCCCTCCAAAGATTTTCTATTGGGTTCAGGTCTGGAGACTGGCTAGGCCAGTCCATGACCTTGAGATGTTTCTTTCGAGCCACTCCTTAGTTGCCCTGGCTGCGTATTTCGAGTCATTGTCATGCTGGAAGACCCAGCCACAACCCATCTTCAATGCTCTTACGATCTTGCGATACATGGCCCCATCCATCCTCCCCTCAATATGGTGCAGTCGTCCTGTCCCCTTTGCAGAAAAGCAGCCCTAAAGAATGATGTTTCCACCTCCATGTTTCACGGTTGGGATGGTGTTCTTGGGGTTGTACTCATCCTTCTTCTTCCGCCAAACATGGTGAGTAGAGTTTAGACCAAAAAGCTCTATTTTTGTCTCATCAGACCACATGACCTTCTCCCATCCCTCCTCTGGATCATCCAGATGGTCATTTGCAAACTTCAGACGGGCCTGGACATGCGCTGGCTTGAGCAGGAGGACCTTGCGTGTGCTGCAGGATTTTAATCCATGACGGCGTAGTGTGTTAATAATGGTTTTCTTTGAGACTGTGGTCCCAGCTTTCTTCAGGTCATTGACCAAGTCCTGCCATGTAATTCTGGGTTGATCCCTCACCTTCCTCATAATCACTGATGCCCCACGAGGTGAGATCTTGCATGGAGCCCCAGACCGAGGAAGATTGACCGTCATCTTGAACTTCTTCCATTTTCTAATAATTGCGTCAACAGTTGTTGACTTCTCACCAAGCTGCTTGCCTATTGTCCTGTAGCCCATCCCAGCCTTGTGCAGGTCTACAATTTTATCCCTGATGTTCTTACACAGCTCTCTGGTCTTGGCCATTGTGGAGAGATTGGGGTCTGTTTGATTGAGTGTGTGGACAGGTGTCTTTTATACAGGTAACAAGTTCAAACGAGTGCAGTTAATACAGATGATGAGTGGAGAACAGGAGGGCTTCCAAAAGAAAAAATAACATGTCTGTGAGAGCCGGAATTCTTACTGGTTGGTGTCATTATTATGCAATAGAGTTTTCTCTGTCAGCTTACCTGTCTCCATGTGTTCATCTCTAAAGACCAGCTGCCTCTCACCTGACTGGTTTTATAACCTCTCCTCTAAGCATGGCCCCACCCCAGGCCCTATCAGGGAACCCTATATTAACCTGTGCACTGCAAGGCAACAGGGCTGATCAACCATTGTGTGTTAGCCTCCGTGTGTACTTGCTGTGTTTCCTACGTCTGATTCCAGTTACCGTCTTTGGCCTGTTCTCTACTATTTCTGTATGCTCGCGACCCTGACCTTTGGCGTGTCCCCAACCATCCCTGTTTGTCTGTGACCCTGAACCTTGGCGTGTACTCTGTTGTCCTTGTCTGCTTGTGGCCCCGACCTTGGCTTATCCCTTACTTGCTTGTTGTTCCAGCCTGCTGCCTCTTTCCTCTTCTCCTGTAGTCTACCGTGAGCGTGAGCTGTGAGACCCTGGGGGCCGCGACCTGCAGCCAGACTGTAGCGCAGTCCATCCTCACCACTAGAGGCTCTGGTGAACACCTGCTGGCTCTTAGACCCCGCGCCCTGGGGAATCTATGCTCTAGCTCCCAGTGGGATCTGTGTTAGTGATTCAGTAGACCTGCTTCCTGAACCTTCCAGGGTTCAATCCGCAGCAGTCAGTCCTAGGGTCCACTACCTAGCGGTGCACTTCCGATTCCTACAGAGTGCATCTGTCACCTAGCCTCAAGGTGACCTGACAGTTGGCCTACCTTTATTATTCCAATCCGGAGTGCGGCAGTCCAGATTTTTCACTGCACCGTGACCTGACAGTTTGATCAGCCATGGACCCGGCTGATGTGCCGCTACCCAAGATGATCTGTTGCAGGGCTTAGTTCGCTGACTTGAGACCCAGGAATCGCATCAGACCCAAGTGATGCGATTCCTTCAGGATTTGGCAT
Source organism: Aquarana catesbeiana (assembly GCF_042186555.1). NCBI lineage: Eukaryota > Metazoa > Chordata > Amphibia > Anura > Ranidae > Aquarana > Aquarana catesbeiana. Next base: position 84,353,135 of record NC_133336.1, read on the forward strand.
CCCGTTTTGAACAGGTTTAGGCCTCATTAGGACCCCCGGTTCAACAACCTCAACCGCTATCTGCTGCTGCACCTATCGCACCAGTCGCAGCCACACATTCATTACAACTGCCAGCTCCGGCCCGTTTCTCTGGGGACTCCAAGGCTTGCAGGGGGTTCCTTAGCCAGTGCACAATTCATTTTGAACTTCAGCCCCAAAACTTCCTGTCCGATCGGGCGAAAGTAGCCTATATTATATCCCTCCTGTCCGGCGAGGCACTAGCTTGGGCTGCCCCTCTGTGGGAACTGAATGATCCAGGGGTTTCTAGCCTGTCTGATTTCTTGAAACTTTTTTGGAATATCTTCGAGGAACCGGGTCGTGTCTCCTCAGCGGCTAGCGCTCTTTTACGTCTCCGTCAAGAGTCCGCTTCTGTGGGACAGTATGCTCTTCAGTTCTGTATCCTCACAGCTGAATTGAGCTAGAATAATGAGGCCCTAGTTGCAACCTTTTTACATGGCCTCTCTGATAGAGTGAAGGATGAATTAGCAGGAAGATCCCTTCCTGCTGATCTGGACGGTGTCATCACCTTGTGTAACCAGATCGATATTCGCTTTCAGGAGAGGGCCCTGGAAAAAAGACGCCAGCACTCCCCGTTCCTTAGGCAGCTTGAGCTCCTAGTCCCTTCTCTTCGATCCGAGGAGCACCCCCTGCCTGCTGAGGAACCTATGCAGCTGGGCTGGACCAAGTTGTCTCCTGAAGAACGCGCTAGGCGCAGAACTCTGGGCCTGTGCCTCTATTGTGGGGCCAAAGGTAATTTTCGTGACACTTGTTCTCTTCATCCGGAAAAACGATCTGGGCTAATACATCTGGAAGGTGGCGTATTAGACCCTGAAGTATCACCTTCACCTTCTCGTCTTCTTCTTTCTGTGTTCCTTCATGTCGGTGCTTCCTCTCCTTCGGTCTCGGCACATCTGGATTCCGGAGCTGCTGGCAATTTCATGGATTGGGAAACTGCATCTTCCATGAGACTTACCCTTTTGCCCCTTTCAACGCCATTGGTGGTCTTGGCGATTGATGGCACTGTTCTCCCAGGGGGTCCTATCCACTTCCAGACCCACCTTGTTAAGCTGTCGGTAGGGACACTCCACCAGGAGTGGATATCCTTCCTTGTCTTACCTAAGGCTTCATCTCCTATCATATTAGGTCTTCCTTGGTTACGGTTCCATTCTCCACACATTGACTGGACTGCTGGACGGATCCTGGCTTGGGGTTCCTCCTGTTCCTCTTCCTGCCTACTCAAGGTTACCTCAAAAGAGAAACTTCCTGTTGCCACCATCCCAGTATCTTCTGCTCTTCCCAATGCATATAGCAATTTCTGGAATGTCTCCTGCAATAGTCGGGCTCAGGCACTCTCTGGGTCATGTGGCACTCTGGATGAGGAGCCCACCTGTGAACTTGAGCCGATCATTCAGTCCAGTTTGCATGGTCATTTACCTTTGCCTGTTCCTGGACCCCCTTGTACGCACACCCAGGCTGACTCGTCTATCAGTTCCACAGTCGCTACGCCCTGTGATGCGATTCTGGTGGTTGCTGCACCTGGCAATGCTGTTCAGTCGGCCTCTGCACCCGTTCAGCCTATGCCCAGCGAAGCTATCCAGCTTGACTTCTGTGACACATCACTTTCTAACCAACCTGGTCTCAGGGATCCACTGACTTCTGCCCAGTCTGATGATCCTGTGCTGGATGCCCAGCTCATCTTTAAGGGTCTGGGGGACCCTGCTCAGTCTCCTGATGGTCTTCTTATGCCTTTACCCATTCCTAAGAAGCCTTTAGCCCTCAATAAGTCCTCTCGTCCTCTCCCTACCTCGGTTTCGGTCTCTGAGGATAATCTTAAGTACGAGGTTAGTCAAGTTCTCGATTCCCGGCGCCTTAGAGGCATTCTTCAGTATCTCGTACATTGGGAAGGGTTTGGTCCTGAGGAGAGGTCTTGGATCACTGCATCTGAGATCTTTGCGCCTCGTCTGTTGAGGAGGTTTCATCTGGAGTTTCCCTTTAAGCCAGGGCCCAGGCGGGGGAGGGGGAGGACTCAAAAGAGGAGGGGTACTGTCATGGTTATGCAATAGAGTTTTCTCTGTCAGCTTACCTGTCTCCATGTGTTCATCTCTAAAGACCAGCTGCCTCTCACCTGACTGGTTTTATAACCTCTCCTCTAAGCATGGCCCCACCCCAGGCCCTATCAGGGAACCCTATATTAACCTGTGCACTGCAAGCCAGCAGGGCTGATCAACCATTGTGTGTTAGCCTCTGTGTGTACTTGCTGTGTTTCCTACGTCTGATTCCAGTTACCGTCTTTGGCCTGTTCTCTACTATTCCTGTCTGCTCGTGACCCTGACCTTTGGCGTGTCCCCGACCATCCCTGTTTGCCTGTGACCCTGAACTTTGGCGTGTACTCTGTTGTCCTTGTCTGCTTGTGGCCCCGACCTTGGCTTATCCCTTACTTGCTTGTTGTTCCAGCCTGCTGCCTCTTTCCTCTTCTCCTGTAGTCTACCGTGAGCGTGAGCTGTGAGACCCTGGGGGCCGTAACCTAGAGCCAGACTGCAGCGCAGTCCATCCTCACCACTAGAGGCTCTGGTGAACACCTGCTGGCTCTTAGACCCCACGCCCTGGGGAATCTATGCTCTAGCTCCCAGTGGGATCTGTGTAAGTGATTCTGTAGACCTGCTTCCTGAACCTCCCAGGGTTCAATCCGCAGCAGTCAGTCCTAGGGTCCACTACCTAGCGGTGTACTTCCGATTCCTACAGAGTGCATCTGTCACCTAGCCTCAAGGTGACCTGACAGTTGGTAGGTGATCAAATACTTATGTCATGCAATAAAATGCAAATTAATTTTTTAAAAATCATACAATGTGATTTTCTGAATTTTTGTTTTAGATTCTGTCTCTCATAATAGGTGAAGAGTACTTATGATAAAAAATACAGACCTCTACATGATTTGTAAGTAGGAAAACCTGCAAAATCGGCAGTGTGTCAAATACTTCCCACTGCCTCCTGTATTAGGATCCACTAGGCCAGCTTTCCTGAGCACCCGGCCCAAGGTAGAACCCCAACCCTGGTAAAGGGTCCCTTAAAGGCCACCAACAGCCTCTTCTCAACACTGCTTCTCCATCTTCCACCCAACTCCCCTGCTGGAATGGCCCACTTCTATTTATGGGGTTGTCTCAGTCCCCTGCCAGCCCACTTCTGGGGATTGGCTGAGGCCCCATAAATATTCATGGCAGCTCCTCCTAACCCCTGCCCTTTAGCTCTAGAAGGTTCTCCAACTTTCCAGACACCAGGGTGAGGCACCGAAGAGCTGCCAGGATGAATCATTCAGCCCTGGCCTCTAGTAACCCTGACCCAATTTAGTGAATCAGGTTAATCCTTGCCAGAAATATGTTTAACTGTGCTACACCAGTATTCAATGCAGATATTTGCTGGAGTTCAGCTTTTGCATAAAAATGTCTGACACTAGGTCCACTTTGACTGCAGTTTAGTCTGCAGAAAGATTCCAGACCTTGCTGTACATTGTTGCAGGATGTTGGGATCAGAAGAGTTCAGTTACAAATCTTTTGACAAGAAAAGCCATTCACATTTTAATTGAGTATTTCAGTTTGTCTATTGTCCAGCTTTATTTATTTCACTGTGGCAGTAAAGTCATATTCACAGAATAGCTGTATACACGGGTTTTTCAGGTTCTAAATGGCTAGCCACACTCTCCCTGTGGGCCTCCCATCAGGGAAGCCATTAAAGTAAATGGCTTAGCGTGAGCAATGTCAATGTGCTGCAGTGTGATGCCCATCAAATACAGAAATGTGTGCTAAACTGTTTGGTTTGGAGCTCCCAACTGAGCAGTTTTCAAGTGATTGGCAGGTATGGAAAATGCATTCTGAGTGCCCTCTTTTTGGTATCCATATAAATTTTTCCTACAAAATGCAGGGCAAGACCAAAACTTCTAACCTTATATAACCACTTATTCGAGACATTTACACTTCCCGCTTCTATGAGAGAGGCAACAATAGTCCTCATACCCAAACCGGGAAAAGATCCAGGATACCCCGAATCCTACCTCCCAATCTCCCTATTACAGGTGGACATCAAAATATTAGCCAAGGTACTCTCCCTCCGACTCAATCAAGTTATTCTCTCTTTGATCCATGCAGATCAAGCGGGGTTCATGCCTGGTCGTAACACTTCGTTCAACTTACGGAAATTGTTCATAAATCTACAGGCCACACATGAAAATGTAGGATCTCGGGTGATTGTGACGCTTGACACGGCCAAGGCGTTTGACTCTGTGGAGTGGGGATACTTATGGCAATGCCTAGGAAGGTATGGTTTTGGCCCCAGGTTCCTTAAGTGGATCAAGTTACTTTATCAAACACCTACAGCTAGAGTGGTGGCGAACGGGTGGCCGTCTCAAGCGTTTGATCTCGGTCGAGGCACGAGACAGGGCTGCCCTCTTTCCCCACTTCTTTATGCCCTAGCTGCAGAGCCTCTGGCCGTGTCTATCCATGCAAACCCCGGGATTGTGGGTCTACAAATGGGAACCTTAACCGAAAAAATTCGCTTATACGCAGACGATACCCTATTGTATCTCGCTGACTCAGGCCCTTCCCTTCAAAATGCACTACAGTTGATCGAACACTTCAGAACGTTTTCCGGCTTAAAGATCAACTTGGAAAAGTCCCAAATTTTACCAATAGATAGTTTCCCACCACCTGAGTCGTGGACGGAGACCCCACTAAAAAGAGTAGATACAATTAAGTACCTAGGAATCCACATATCCAGGGATCCGGCTGATTACATTTCCCTCAATATTGAACCCCTCTTTTCACTACTCAGAACCAAAATACGCATATGGGCCCGTTTACCTCTAGGAGTATGGGGTTGCATAAATCTGATAAAAATGGTCCTCCTTCCAAAAATCCTTTACATATTGTGGCATACCCCAATTTATCTCCCATTAAAATACTTTAAGCCTCTTGAAGCCCTGCTCAAACCCTTTGTATGGGGGACCAGCAGACATAAAATCGCATGGCCAGCGCTTAAAAACCTGACAGACATGGGGGGAATTGCCCTACCGGATCTGAACCTTTATTACATTGCATCACAATTATCACAACTATTTCACATAGACAAGACAGATAACTTACGTTTCCTGACCCTTCTTTGCTCCAAAAGGGTGCAACTTACCGACGACTCCCTCTATGCAATATCGGCGGGATCTAGGCATACTGAGATGGGGGGTGACACGAAGTCCTTGGTATATCACTACAGACGTATTTGGGACCTCACTTCCACTAAATAAACACCGATATGGCACAATAGAGACATGACAGAATTTATAAGCATCCCGGACTCGGAGCTGTGGGAGACTAGGGGAATTTACTATGTACATCATTTGCTCTCCAATGGAACCCTCAAAACTTACAACACACTTAAGGAGGAATTTTCTCTTCCAAATTTTATGTTCTTCAGATACCTACAAGTAAGACATGCGACCCAAACACAATTTTCGCAGGCTGGGGCGTAGCCCACTCTTCATCCCATTATGGCTATAGTTAAAAATACAGACCCACGTGGACTAATATCCACATTTTATAACATGCTTCTGATCCCCGCTTCGTCAAAAATAGCGTTTGATTTGAAGCCTCGTTGGGAAAGAGAAGTGGGCCTTATGGCAAATGAAGAGTGGGAGGAAGCTCTCGAGACATGCAAAGCAGTATCACCAAGACTTTCAGACAGACTCTCTCAGATCTACATAACACATAGAACATACCTTACTCCAATTCGAGTAGCCAGATATAAGCGCAATCAGTCTACTCTTTGCTCGTTATGTAGACAAGAAACGGGCACGTTCTACCATTTAATATGGACATGTACTAAGATTCAGCAACTTTGGAAACAGGTTATAACTTTTTTGCGTGATACCATGGGTTCCCCAATAGCGTTAGAACCAAAACAATGTCTCCTAGGGATATTCCCAGATACAGTAGACAAGTTTACCAAGGTGTTCCTTCATGAAACCCTATTCTCTGTCAGGAAAATCATAGCAAGAAAGTGGATGAGGCCACCCCCCCCCCAGTATGGCAGAGTGGAAAACAGAAGTTAACGCAACATTGCCGTACAAAAAATATATTTACATTAATAGAGGCTGTCCGACAAAATATAACAAGATTTGGGATCGCTGGCTGCAAGAACCAGAAACTTGCAATTAATTATAAGCTCGATTAGTAATACAACACTTAGACCTCTGTAACTAAGTCTTTATTTCATATACAGACAGAGAATGTACAGATCAAAAGGTAACATCGCACATGTTGTTCTCCCACAATGGTTATGTCTGTACCGCACACAATATCTCCCTTATGGACCTAAATGTTTGTAACATGTATGAGAACGTTACATAATACATATATACATTACGTGTACTTAAATTAAATAAAACATGTGTTCAACAGGGGGGTGGGGGGGGAGATAATATCACTCATTATATTGGTGGTATTTTATAGATGTATCCATTTACTTTTACATTAGCATATATTACTCCTAATATTGAATCTATTAACAGTGTATACCTCCCCTGTTTATCATGCAGTCTATGTATACTAGTACTATTCTGTATTTATATGCACCATCTTTACTTAATAAAACCTTTGTTTAAGGAAAAAAAAAATGCAGGGCAAGAGTCATATCCATAAAAATTCTTTAAACACATTTCTTTCCTTTTGGTTGAGCATTCTTTTGTGAAAATGCTAATTTATTAAATAAGTCCTCCCTATTTTAGCTGAACCCTAGACAGCCGCCCCATCAGCCTACCCTCTACCCCAGCCCTGGAATTATAAATGTAAGAAAAATAATAAGCTACATATAAATGGAAAATGGCCTCGTAAGAAAGACAATCCACTTGCTGGCTCATAGCCTCAGCAAAAACATAATTTTCTATTCGATTTAATGTGGGAGAAAAGCTTTTTGTCTATCCTTATAAGAAAGCAAAGTGCTATTGCATTCCCATATCCCTGCAAAATACGCAGCCATGGAAGTAACAGATTGCAAAGCAGTGGTAATTTAAAACCTCAGCCAGCTCAGCTGGATTCAGTTGGTGAGAACATATCTATTTTTACTTCTAATTAATGGTGAGCCTGCTTAACATATACAGGGTCTCGGTAGTGTTTTTCGGATTTATTGCTGGTTAGTATTTTGAGGATAAACCAGATTCCCCAGAAGGTGTTCCCTATTGCAAGCAGTTAAAGTGTTAGTAACCCAGGACCCTGCATTCACTACATCTGGTCTCCCACAGTACACAGAACATGGAAATGCAATTATTTTACTAAATACAAACTGCTAAATACCTTTTATCATCAGCAGTATATAGAAAACATATGACTTCTATCAGTGTCCAGCCAAGCACTAGTTAAAGCTTGTACAGTGAGGGAAAAAAGTATTTGATCCCCTGCTGATTTTGTACATTTGCCCATTGACAAAGAAATGATTAGTCTATAATTTTAATGGTAGGTTTATTTTAACAGTGAGAGACAGAATAACAACAAAAATATCCACAAAAACGCATTTCAAAACAGTTATAAATTGATTTGCATTTTAATGAGTGAAATAAGTATTTGCCCCCTTCGCAAAACATGACTTAGCACTTGGTGGCAAAATCCTTGTTGGCAATCACAGAGGTCAGACGTTTCTTGTAGTTGGCCACCAGGTTTGCACACATCTCAGGAGGGATTTTGTCCCTTTCCTCTTTGTAGATCCTCTCCAAGTCATTAATGTTTCGAGGCTGATGCTTGATAACTCGAACCTTCAGCTCCCTCCACATATTTTCTATGGGATTAAGGTCTGTAGACTGGATAGGCCACTCCAGGACCTTAATGTGCTTTTTCTTTTTCACAAAAAAAGTGTTTCAAAGACCGTGTGAAATAAAATATTGCAACAATTACCATTTTATTCTCTAGGGTCTCTGCTAAAAAATATATATGTAATGTTTGGGGGTTGGAAGTAATTTTCTAGCAAACAATACAGATTTTAACTCGTAAGCAACAAATGTCAGAAATACACTTAGGCATGAAAGGGTTAAAAATGCAAATCAATTTACAACTTTTTTGAAATGCATTTTTCTGCATATTTTTGTTGTTATTCTCTCTCAATGTTAAAATAAACCTACCACAGAAATTATAGACTGTCAGCGGGCAAATGTACAAAATTAGCAGGGGATCAAATACTTTTTTCCCTCACTGTAGGAGGTGTTTTCTAACTGTCCTATGAGACTGCAAGACCCCTGATCCTCTGTCTGGACAGTGCTGATTGGCCTGTGCTCATCACATGCATCCTCCCAAAAAAAAAAAAAATCTCTCTAGCAATACACACCAAACTGAGCATGTGCAGCTTGACTCCGTAGACTTTGTGTTATCAGAAAATTATCAGGGGGCAGTGGAAGGAGGGGAGGATCTGTGCATACAGGTTCAAACAGCCTTTTTACATAATGCAGAGGATTAACCCCTTAGGTTCCACAGTGAGTATAACAAGCATGCTTTACTGCATATACAGACTGATTTTACTGTAGTGGGTTTAGTAACACATTAAGTTCTACTATCATTTTCAGTGCAGGTTAAAAAACCAAAACAAAAAATGTATCTAAATCCAAGAACAAAAATATAATTTAGTGTTATGATTAAGCACATTCTGTGTAAAATGCATTTACCATCGTTGCTGTCATCCTGTACTCTGGGTTTGTGATGTTTTTATACTTGAACTTTAGCAAATAAAGCTCACATTTTTCTAGTGATTGGAGTGCTACTTAGGACCACTTTTTTAATTAGTACCTTAAAGTGATTGTAAATGATCACCTTGTAAAACAACCCATTCCGCCTAAAATAGAAATGAAAGGCAAAACATTTTTGTATAGATATAAAAAAAACTTTATAAATGCCTTTTTAATCTTTCTAAGTGATCACATTCTCTCTGTTCTCAACTGCGTAGGAGCAGTGGGGAGGAGAAGCAGCAGCACGCTGAGCTTCCCAGTGAATGGCTGTGCAGCGGGGCCGTGTCAGGACATGTCTGATCATTGGAGGAGAGTACACTCTGGCATAGCTAGAAAACTGACCAGTGTGCTCTCCTGCTTGAACCTTCGGCCAAAACTTTTTTTCTAATTGTGGATATGGTGGGGAAAGGTTTGTGTGGATTTTATTGTTGTACTGTATGTGTTCCACTAGAAAGATTTTACATCGTGTCCTATCCTAATGTCACTTGCCTCAGGACAAGAAGTGAGGGGCAATAGAAACCTGTCTAAGGTTCTAATATTTTCCCATTTTATTTAAAAAACAAAACATGTTCTAATTTAAGAATACCTAAATGCAAAGGTACTTTTTAAGGCCGGGTTCACACTAGCTCCGGCCACGGCTCGCAGCAGGGGTCCGGCGTGTCCCTGTTTTCTGTTTCAGGTGCGATTCAGGTCCAAATTTTTGCCTAAATTTGGACCTGAAACTGAGCCAAAGATGCACAGGACCCTTTTCCAGCGTAAACTGCGGCCGTCCTAGAGCTGTGTGAACCGGCTCCATTGAGAGCCCACCAGTCTCCTGTCATGCGAATTGGATGCGGGGAAACCCAGTGGGAACCCAACCTTAAACTTATTTTTAGATACAAAAGTAAAAGTGATGAGGTAGATGTATATGATCTTATCAGTGTGTGTTTAGATCCTTTCAACTCATTGTAAGTCTATGGGCAGGTGATTGTAAACAGACGTGTGTCCATATACATCCGAATACCTCCAAGTTTGGCAAGGTCTGAATAACAATGAACTAGTTTGTGTTCTTTTCCCATTTCTCAGATCTAAAGGTGACAGATTGGAGGTAACCAGATGTAAATGAATACATGTCTGTTTACATCTGCCTGCCCATAGACCTAACATGGGTCTGTTATGCTCTGTTTTTTTTTAATCACAAGATCTGTTAAAGCGGTAGTAATTTGCACTTTTTTTTTAACCCTGCAAGACAATTGCGCAATGTGCTAGTATGCATCGCATACTAGCACATTAGGAAATAGAACCAGGGCTTTTTTCTCAAACAATAGGTGCTGGAACTCAACCACGGCCCCATAAAACCCATCCCTCTACACACATCCTCCAAATCACATCAAATAGTGGGTGTGTTCAGTCAAATTCACGAAAACAGTAGGAGGGTCTTAAAGGGGCATTAAATACCAGGATTGCATTACATACAGAGTGCAGAGCTGTCACTTGTAAACACAGAAACCAAACTTCTGTGTTTACAAGTGATTGTGGTGAGCAGGCACCAAAGGGTCTGAGCCAAAGGTGGTGGAACTTGTGACAGCTGCATGCTGTCACCACTGACAGGGCTTCTATCTTCACCTGGTCTTCCTTCTGGGTTCGTGTCCTCCGGCCGTCTGATTGGCCATACCGCGATGATGTTACTCCCACGCATGCGCGTGGGAGTCACTGATCGCGGCACAGAGCTCTGAAAGGATGGCACGGGTAAGCCGCCCCTTCAGAGCACATGCGCAGGTGACATCACCAGCTGTATGCAGTGTAAATATCTCCTAAACCATACAGACATTCACTGTACCTACAGGTAATTCTTATTATAGGCTTACCTGTAGGTACAAGTGCCAAAAAAGACTTTACTACCACTTTAACCACTTGCAGACCGCTGCACGTCAATATACTTTGGCACAATGGAAGCAGTGGGCAAATGGGCGTACCTGTATGTCCCCTTTAATTGGCGGGTTAGCGGACGTGCGCGCCCGCCTCGCACAGTGTGACCGTGCCCGTGGGACCCGCAGACTCAATGTCCGCTGGTCTCCTGGCGATCGCGTCGCGGAGCCGCAGAACGGGGAAGTGCCTATGTAAACAAGGCATTTCCCCGTTCTGGCTTGTGTCATGACAGAGATCACGGCTCTCTATCATCGGGAGCAGTGATCGCTGTCATTTGATTTGTAGCCCAGTTAGAATCGCTCCCTAGGACCCACTTAACCCCTTCATCGCCCCCTAGTGGTTAACCCCTTCCCTGCCAGTGTCATTTACACAGTAATCAGTGCATTTTTATAGCACTGATCGCTGTATAAATGACAGTATTCCCAAAATAGTGTCAAACGTGTCCGATGTGTCCGCCATAATGTCACAGTCACGATAAAAATTGCAGAGCGCTGCCATTACTAATAAATAAAAAAAATTAACAATAAAAATGCCATAAAACTATCCTCTATTTTATAGACGCTATAACTTTTGCCTAAACCAATCAATATATGCTTATTGCGATTTTTTACCAAAAATATGTAGAAGAATACATATCGGCCTAAACTGAGAAAAAAAATTTGTTTTTTTTATATATTTTTGGGGGATATTTATTATAGCAAAAAGTAAAAAAAATATTGCTTTATTTTCAAAATTTCGCTCTTTTTTTGTTTATAGCGCAAAAAATAAAAATTGCAGAGGTGATCAAATCCCACCATAAGAAAGCTCTATTTGTGGGAAAAAAAGGATGTCAATTTTGTTTGGGTGCAACGTCGCACGACCGCGCAATTGTCAGTTAAAGCGATGCAGTGCCGAAATGCAAAAAGGGCTCTGGTCAGGAAGGGGGTAAAATCTTCCGGGGCTGAAGCGGTTAATGGATCCTCTGCTGATTGGAATGGATGAGAAAGGGGCCCTAATCTTTGAAAAAAAAAAAGATTTATGTACAGTTGTAATTATTTTTGTACAATTTATATATAGGGTGGTGATACCTGAGTTTTGCAAAAACAGGGTCTGCTATCTGCTTGGCTGTATTACCAATAGTTATGCTTTACTACTATTTCTAAAAATACAAGTCTGTTGGGTTGATTTACTACAGGAGTAGAAAATTGCCACTTAGCTTAGTGAATACGGTGAGGATGAGCTGAAATGAAAAATGTAGTTGAGTTTTCATACCTGACTGGAGTGTAAAGTGGGATATGGAAAGCTAGCAATGGAAAGCATTGTGGCAATGACTAAGGGCCAATTCACACTATGTGGGGTGACAATGTTTTACCACATGGAAACAAATAATTGTTTCCTATGTGTCCCATTCACACTGCAACACAGCCTAGGGCTGCGCTAAAATGCAGACATACTGCGTGTTATTGCAGCGCACCGGCCCGAATTGCACTGCAATGTCAGGCAGTACAGTGTGGATGCTGCCAGATATTGCAGTGCACAGATTACTCATCTCCTCAGGAAATCTGTCTGGGCATTGCCTTTTTACTTACATACTCCTGACTGGAGTGTACCTTTAAATTTTGATACCATAGTCTTGCTATTATAAAGCCATTGAACAAAGATCTCTTTAAAGAAGAAGTCCCTAGGATATATTTTCTGTGTTTGCCTGCATCCTATAAATGTGGGTGTTCTTAAAGTGGTTGTAACCCCCCCCCCCAAAAAAAACCCCCTATAAAACAAAGGCATAATGAGCTAGTATGCATCGCATACTAGCTCGTTATGAAAAACTTACCTTAGATCAACGCTGTTGCAGGGTTCCCGGTACACCGATGTGACCAGCGACATGTCTCCCAGGTTATTTCCGGGTTCACGGGCTCCGTCGCTGTGATTGGCTGGAGCGGCGAAGACACCACTCTTGCGCATGCGTGCGGGAGCCGCCGGTCAAGGCATGGCTGCGGAAGAAACAGCACGAGCGAGCCGTTTCTTCAGTGCGCATGCGCCATGCAGGTTTAGGAGATATTTACAGTACCTACAGGTACTGTAAATTATAGGCTTACCTGTAGGTACAAGTACAACTTATTATAGGCTTACCTGTAGGTACAAGTACAACTTATTATAGGCTTACCTGTAGGTACAAGTACAGCTTATAATAGGCTTACCTGTAGGTACAAGTACAGCTTATAATAGGCTTACCTGTAGGTACAAGTACAGCTTATTATAGGCTTACCTGTAGGTACAAGTACAGCTTATTATAGGCTTACCTGTAGGTACAAGTACAACTTTTTATAGGCTTACCTGTAGGTACAAGTGGTGTAACTAGGTTTACATTCAAAATGCATTGCCCTCATGATCTGCTGCAGGTGCCAATACATTGTTAATTGTACCCCAAACAAAAGACGCAGTGCATTTGGAGGCACCAGATCGCATGGTACCGCAGCATCATGCGATTTGGTGCAGCTCAGTTTTCAAAAGTACTGCATGCACTACTTTTTGTGTGCTTTCGTGTGATTCACTAGACTTGCTGATCCACTGCCACTGGATCTCCTGAGCTCTTCCAACCTTCTCACAGCGTCACCTCTGCTGGCTGGGTCCCTGGCTTGACACCTTCTTGACACCTTCTAAAGTTTCCCAATTCTTCACCGTCCCGGTTGGTGAGAATACTGCTCCGGTACTTGCTTCAGCTACTCACAGTGGTTCCTGGTAAGAAGGTGGATGGTCCCTTAGTGGCTACAGCTTCCCCTCTACCCACGACCACAACAGGCTCTCCGGCTGGCAGAACCGTTACTTATGGTTGGACTGCAAGCCGCAATCCCAACCCTACGCTGCTCTCTTGCTTCTGGATAGGCCCTCAGACAACCTAGCAGGCAGATGTCCCTGGGATAGGCCTCAGGCTCTGGCCTAGCAGCCCGGGGCAGGACAACACACATCCACCCAGACAGCCGTCCACGTGGCACAGAACCCCGATCACCTGACCTCATCCAAATAAATAGGCTCCCCTGCAGGCCAAGGGACCCAAAAAGATCCCTGCCCATTGGCTGAGATACCCCATCTATTCCTAAACTGTCTTTGCAATGCCCTTGTCTTATCCAATGTCACCTGATACCCTGCCATCTAGTGACAGAAGAGAGAAGTGCAGCAATTCCAGAATTAGGGTGGAATCAATTGGCCAAGGCAACTATACCTGGCAGGTAAATTTACTAACAACCCTGCCTAACCATCAGGGTGCTACACACTGTAGGGGAACGCACAGTATTGCGGACTGCATTCCTGTGTGGTTCTGGTGTGAACTGGCCTTTAATGCAGATAAATAACTGTATCAGAAATTAAAGCTGGACAATTTCTGATAATGTTTGTACAGTTATGAGCTAAGCAAGCACTCCTGTGCTAAATGAGTAAAAAAGAGGTGTAGCTTGGCCTTACCCATGGGTGACAAATGCAATGTATGCATTTATAGCAGGATTATGATAAAAATCAAGCAAGCTAAGACGCTAAAGCAAACAAGAAAATAGAACGCAATAAAAATGTTATTTCCTTATGACAAGTAGGCAGTGTCAAAGCTTGTGTACTATAATCTTGGGATAACTGACAAGAATTCGGGGTGTCATTTGCAGCTATTTTATAAATGACTGTGAATGCCATTATGTCTGTTTGTTGTCTAAACATAGGTGTGCAGGTAAGTATGCACTAAAGTTCTCATTTCACTGCACCAATGGAGGGCGATGGGGACAGAAGTGGCACCATGAAATGTCTCCTGCAGTAATTTCACATTAGTATTTATGGAAGTCCCATATGTCTGAATTTTTGTTTGGCAAACTAGGGTGACCACATTTCCAAACTGCCATTCAGGGACACCCCACTTCCCAAAAAAAGAGGATTTCAAAACTATCCCAACGATGGAATCTATCACTTCTTTCCCTCCTGCGTGGCTATCTCTATCATAGAGTGAGGAATTGATGTCACTTTCTCCTAGCGCTCTATGGTAAAGATAGCCGCACAGGAGGGAAAGGAGTGATAGATTCCATAGTTGGATTATCGTTATGATGTCTGTGTCCAGTGGTGTATTTTGGTTTTGTGCTGCTCTTGGCAACACTAAAATCAGCACCCCCCATATGAAACATTGGCCCCACCCTTGTTTAATGTATGTGACTCCTTCCAAAATTGAAGAATCATAAGTCCCAGTATAAACCTCTGAGATCTCACGTGTTCATACTGGGACCTATAGTCCTTCACTATTTGACTAAGTAGGGGGTAGCGAGGGGGGGTCATATCCTCAGCTCTGAGGGGTTCATACTGGGACCTGCAGTCCCTAACGTTTGGGAGTCAGCGAGAGCTGGAACACTCCCAATGCTTTCCCTACCATCCCAATATCCCTCCCTGGTCACCCCTCAGACACTGCCTCTTAGGGCCAGTTCACACCAGATGCAGTTCCTTGCGCTTTTTTTCTGCACAAAATGCATGCACAGTGTTTTTCATGTATTCCAATGGCTCTAGTTCACACCATGCAGCCAGTTTCCGTTCAGTTTCCAGTCAGTTTCTGCACCGGAAACTGACTGCATGGTGTGAACTAGAGCCATTGGAATACATGGAAAACACTGTGCATGCATTTTTAGTGCAGAAAAAAAGCACACGAAACTGCATGGAACTGCATCTGGTGTGAACTGGCCCTAAAAGAAATATCTCCCCAACTAAAAGACATCCCTCCACAACTGCCTTCATTATAGCTGCACTTCTCTCCTGCACATACTATTTGCTATCATACTGTATCTTCTTCACTTCTCTCCTGCACGCAGTCCTACATTCCATACTCCTCTCCTGCACAGCCTGCTGTCATTCCCTCCTCTCCTGCACACAATACCCACCAGCATACCCTCCACACTCCTCTTCTGTACATACTGCCCACTGTTATACCCTCCACACTCCTCTACTGTACATACTGCCCACCATCATACCCTCCACACTCCTCTCCTGCAAACAATACCCACCAGCATACCCTTCACACTCCTCTCATGTACATACTGCCCACCATCATACCCTCCACACTCCTCTCCTGTACATACTGCTCACTGTCATACCCTCCACACTCCTCTCCTGTAGATACTGCCCACCATCATACCCTCCACACTCCTCTCCTGTACATACTGCCCACCATCATACCCTCCACACTCCTCTCCTGCAAACAATACCCACCAGCATACCCTTCACACTCCTCTCCTGTACATACTGCCCACTTTCATACCCTCCACACTCCTCTCCTGTACATACTGCTCACTGTCATATCCTCCACACTCCTCTCCTGTAGATACTGCTCACTGTCATACCCTCCATACGCCTCTCCTGTAGATACTTCTCACCATCATACCCTCCACACTCCTCTCCTGTACATACTGCCCACTTTCATACCCTCCACACTCCTCTCCTGTACATACTGCTCACTGTCATACCCTCCATACTCCTCTCCTCTAGATACTGCTCACCATCATACCCTCCACACTCCTCTCCTGTACATACTGCTCACTATCATACCCTCCACACTCCTCTCCTGTATATACTGCCCATTGTCATACCCTCCACACTCCTCTCCTGTACATACTGCCCACTGTCATACCCTCCACACTCCTCTCCTGTACATACTGCCCACCGTCATACACTCCACACTCCTCTCCTGCAAACAATACCCAGCAGCATACCCTTCACACTCCTCTCCTGTACATACTGCCCACTTTCATGCTATCATACTGTATCTTCTTCACTTCTCTCCTGCACGCAGTCCTACATTCCATACTCCTCTCCTGCACAGCCTGCTGTCATTCCCTCCTCTCCTGCACACAATACCCACCAGCATACCCTCCACACTCCTCTTCTGTACATACTGCCCACTGTTATACCCTCCACACTCCTCTACTGTACATACTGCCCCCCATCATACCCTCCACACTCCTCTCCTGCAAACAATACCCACCAGCATACCCTTCACACTCCTCTCATGTACATACTGCCCACCATCATACCCTCCACACTCCTCTCCTGTACATACTGCTCACTGTCATACCCTCCACACTCCTCTCCTGTACATACTGCCCACCATCATACCCTCCACACTCCTCTCCTGTACATACTGCCCACCATCATACCCTCCACACTCCTCTCCTGCAAACAATACCCACCAGCATACCCTTCACACTCCTCTCCTGTACATACTGCCCACTTTCATACCCTCCACACTCCTCTCCTGTACATACTGCTCACTGTCATACCCTCCATACTCCTCTCCTCTAGATACTGCTCACCATCATACCCTCCACACTCCTCTCCTGTACATACTGCTCACTATCATACCCTCCACACTCCTCTCCTGTACATACTGCTCACTGTCATACCCTCCACACTCCTCTCCTGTACATACTGCTCACCAGCATACCCTCCACACTCCTCTTCTGTACATACTGCCCACTGTTATACCCTCCACACTCCTCTACTGTACATACTGCCCACCATCATACCCTCCACACTCCTCTCCTGCAAACAATACCCACCAGCATACCCTTCACACTCCTCTCATGTACATACTGCCCACCATCATACCCTCCACACTCCTCTCCTGTACATACTGCTCACTGTCATACCCTCCACACTCCTCTCCTGTAGATACTGCCCACCATCATACCCTCCACACTCCTCTCCTGTACATACTGCCCACCATCATACCCTCCACACTCCTCTCCTGCAAACAATACCCACCAGCATACCCTTCACACTCCTGTACATACTGCCCACTTTCATACCCTCCACACTCCTCTCCTGTACATACTGCTCACTGTCATATCCTCCACACTCCTCTCCTGTAGATACTGCTCACTGTCATACCCTCCATACGCCTCTCCTGTAGATACTTCTCACCATCATACCCTCCACACTCCTCTCCTGTACATACTGCCCACTTTCATACCCTCCACACTCCTCTCCTGTACATACTGCTCACTGTCATACCCTCCATACTCCTCTCCTCTAGATACTGCTCACCATCATACCCTCCACACTCCTCTCCTGTACATACTGCTCACTATCATACCCTCCACACTCCTCTCCTGTATATACTGCCCATTGTCATACCCTCCACACTCCTCTCCTGTACATACTGCCCACTGTCATACCCTCCACACTCCTCTCCTGTACATACTGCCCACCGTCATACACTCCACACTCCTCTCCTGCAAACAATACCCAGCAGCATACCCTTCACACTCCTCTCCTGTACATACTGCCCACTTTCATGCTATCATACTGTATCTTCTTCACTTCTCTCCTGCACGCAGTCCTACATTCCATACTCCTCTCCTGCACAGCCTGCTGTCATTCCCTCCTCTCCTGCACACAATACCCACCAGCATACCCTCCACACTCCTCTTCTGTACATACTGCCCACTGTTATACCCTCCACACTCCTCTACTGTACATACTGCCCCCCATCATACCCTCCACACTCCTCTCCTGCAAACAATACCCACCAGCATACCCTTCACACTCCTCTCATGTACATACTGCCCACCATCATACCCTCCACACTCCTCTCCTGTACATACTGCTCACTGTCATACCCTCCACACTCCTCTCCTGTACATACTGCCCACCATCATACCCTCCACACTCCTCTCCTGTACATACTGCCCACCATCATACCCTCCACACTCCTCTCCTGCAAACAATACCCACCAGCATACCCTTCACACTCCTCTCCTGTACATACTGCCCATTTTCATACCCTCCACACTCCTCTCCTGTACATACTGCTCACTGTCATACCCTCCATACTCCTCTCCTCTAGATACTGCTCACCATCATACCCTCCACACTCCTCTCCTGTACATACTGCTCACTATCATACCCTCCACACTCCTCTCCTGTACATACTGCTCACTGTCATACCCTCCACACTCCTCTCCTGTACATACTGCTCACCAGCATACCCTCCACACTCCTCTTCTGTACATACTGCCCACTGTTATACCCTCCACACTCCTCTACTGTACATACTGCCCACCATCATACCCTCCACACTCCTCTCCTGCAAACAATACCCACCAGCATACCCTTCACACTCCTCTCATGTACATACTGCCCACCATCATACCCTCCACACTCCTCTCCTGTACATACTGCTCACTGTCATACCCTCCACACTCCTCTCCTGTAGATACTGCCCACCATCATACCCTCCACACTCCTCTCCTGTACATACTGCCCACCATCATACCCTCCACACTCCTCTCTTGCAAACAATACCCACCAGCATACCCTTCACACTCCTCTCCTGTACATACTGCCCACTTTCATACCCTCCACACTCCTCTCCTGTACATACTGCTCACTGTCATATCCTCCACACTCCTCTCCTGTAGATACTGCTCACTGTCATACCCTCCATACGCCTCTCCTGTAGATACTTCTCACCATCATACCCTCCACACTCCTCTCCTGTACATACTGCCCACTTTCATACCCTCCACACTCCTCTCCTGTACATACTGCTCACTGTCATACCCTCCATACTCCTCTCCTCTAGATACTGCTCACCATCATACCCTCCACACTCCTCTCCTGTACATACTGCTCACTATCATACCCTCCACACTCCTCTCCTGTATATACTGCCCATTGTCATACCCTCCACACTCCTCTCCTGTACATACTGCCCACTGTCATACCCTCCACACTCCTCTCCTGTACATACTGCCCACCGTCATACACTCCACACTCCTCTCCTGCAAACAATACCCAGCAGCATACCCTTCACACTCCTCTCCTGTACATACTGCCCACTTTCATGCTATCATACTGTATCTTCTTCACTTCTCTCCTGCACGCAGTCCTACATTCCATACTCCTCTCCTGCACAGCCTGCTGTCATTCCCTCCTCTCCTGCACACAATACCCATCAGCATACCCTCCACACTCCTCTTCTGTACATACTGCCCACTGTTATACCCTCCACACTCCTCTACTGTACATACTGCCCCCCATCATACCCTCCACACTCCTCTCCTGCAAACAATACCCACCAGCATACCCTTCACACTCCTCTCATGTACATACTGCCCACCATCATACCCTCCACACTCCTCTCCTGTACATACTGCTCACTGTCATACCCTCCACACTCCTCTCCTGTACATACTGCCCACCATCATACCCTCCACACTCCTCTCCTGTACATACTGCCCGCCATCATACCCTCCACACTCCTCTCCTGCAAACAATACCCACCAGCATACCCTTCACACTCCTCTCCTGTACATACTGCCCACTTTCATACCCTCCACACTCCTCTCCTGTACATACTGCTCACTGTCATACCCTCCATACTCCTCTCCTCTAGATACTGCTCACCATCATACCCTCCACACCCCTCTCCTGTACATACTGCTCACTATCATACCCTCCACACTCCTCTCCTGTACATACTGCTCACTGTCATACCCCCCACACTCCTCTCCTGTACATACTGCTCACCATCATACCCTCCACACTCCTCTCCTGTACATACTGCTCACTGTCATACCCTCCACACTCCTCTCCTGTACATACTGCTAAATTGTCATACCCTTAACACTCTTCTCCTGTATATACTGCCCACTGTCATACCCTCCACACTCCTCTCCTGTACATACTGCCCACTGTCACATCCTAAATTGAATATATATATAGAAAGAAAATTCCCCTAGTGGTGGATTTTAAAGGCACATGTAAAAAGGCGTAAAGGGAGTATATACAGTATAAACAGTAATTTATTGATTGAAAACGTAGTAAAAACACAAAGCAATAATATAACAACAATTATAAGGAATACGAATCAGGTACTTGTACACAGATACAGTGTTGAACCAATACTCTTGCACCCGACGCATTTCGGAGTTACTTAGGGGGTGGGTATAAGTTTACAGAGGATTCTATATTAGAAAAAAATGTATTGACAAGAATATAATGGTAAGCATATAGGTGTACATAAACATAATAACGTTTACATACTATGCTTTTCATTTCATTTTCAGTTACGTTAACACTGTGTAGGCTGACTTGGCATTCCATAACAGTTAAAAACAAAGGCACTGACATTGTCTGTCTATGCAGCATATTCCTGATTACGGTAGATGGAAATTCATTATCATATTACCAATGTTGTTACTTCATGCGTAACAGTAAGTTTTTTATGTATAGATGTGAATAGGTGGTATTCTCTTCAAAAAAGGGGAAGAGAAAAAAAGCCCAAAAAAAAGGGCGTAGGAAGGTATGAAAACCTGGAGCTCCACTGAGGCCGAGGGCGGGTCCTGCAAAAAGACGTAATATTGCACATGTATAATGACCAACCGTTTTAATCATGTAGTGTAGACATACAGAGTTAAATAGGATATTGATAAGGCAAGTAGCCCATACCTGATAGTGGCTCAGTAGATGGCTTAAAAGGGTAACTGTTATGGAATGCCAAGTCAGCCTACACAGTGTTAACATAAGTGAAAATGAAATGAAAAGCATAGTATGTAAACGTTCTTATGTCTATGTACACCTATATGCTTACCATTATATTCTTGTCAATACATTTTTTTCTAATATAGAATTCTCTGTAAACTTATACCCACCCCTGAGGAAAGTGATTTCTCAACAAAATAAAGCATGGAGACATGAATGGGTGGGGGAGTTTGCTTTGAATATTAAAAAGATTAAATTGTGTTTTTGGTTTATGGTGCTCAGATGCAGTGCATATCTTCCTTAAAGTGTTGCTAAACCCACAACACTAAAATTAGTGTGTATATGCAGTAAAGCATGCTTGTTATACTCACTGTGGAACCTAAGGGTTTAATCCTCCCCATTGTGTAGAAAGGCTGTTTAATCCTGTCTTCTCTGATCCTCCCCTTCTTCAATGGTCCCCAATCTATCTCCTGATAAGACAGAGCCTTTGGAGTCACTCCCCACATGCTCAGTTTGGTGTGTATTGCTAGAGAGTTTTTTTTTCTCCTGGGAGAGTGCATGTGATCAGCACAGGGCCAATCAGCAATGTCCAGACAGAGGGTCAGGGGTCATGTAGCCTCATAGGACAGTCAGAGTCCTGCAAGCTTTAAGTAATAAGACTGCTATATACTGCTGATGAGAGAAGGTATTTAGCAGTTTATATTTACTAAAATAATTGCATTTCCCTGTTCTGTGTACTGTGGGAGACCAGATATAGTGAATACAGGGTCCTGGGTTTAGTAACACTTTGATATATTTGGGTGGATTTTTGGTTCTGAAAACCATTCCCAATAACGAACAATCCTTATTTAAATTTTAAAGAGCCATCTTTGTCATTACTATCTGGGAAACAAAATTATTTATACAAAAAAGTATAAAATTTCCTATTTTGATAAGTGATTAGATGAAGCTTCCATGTAGCTGCAGTATTTTCCTGTACTGACATGGTTAACAGAACGCTTGTCTGTAAGTCTTGCCAGAAATGAGCTCGCTAAGTATCTCATTAGGGAATTCCACATGCTGGATATAAAATAAAGAGGGGAACTCTCAGTCCTGCTTCATGAATGGCTCACATGCAGTATTCATGATTTTCATCTCCGTCTCCAGAGGACCGGGGATGCTGTATGATGTAACTGGCCTCCCTGCAACTCCCATTCACATCTATTAGGCGTCCAGCCAGGACTCCTCCTCCTATTTAGATTAGGTCATCCTGTCCCTATTTTTCTATGGTTACTATATAGCCTGCACTGTGGCAGCACCAGGGTCATACCGCTTCTAAGCTGAAAACCTATGGATGGCACAGCTCCTTCTTGTCTCAGCTCCTTACATCATAAGCCATGACTTGTCTCCCCCCCTCTTTATCCTGGAAACAGCATCAGCAGCATCATCATGGGCTCTGTGAACAGTCAATATTCCCACGAGCAGAGATAAACACAGGATACAAATCCCAGATTTAAAGCCATCCTTGCCTTATGCATGAATGTATGAAACCGTCTCCCTGCAATCTGTGCAGTGCTAGCCGCCAGACTGAGAAGGATAGACAGAGGTCTCTATCTTGCACAACTGAGTGAATTGGATGATGCAGAGAAGAACAGCATGTTTTTAAACGCTGAGCTAACCTTAAGCACTGTAAAGGTCACTGGCGTACAGATGGCAAATTCACTGCAGCAAATTCTTTAGTACACTGCTTTATTTCTCAATGTTGTCCCCTTGGGTTTTGGATTGTGGAATATAGAACTTGGGGGTTCTCACCAGACCTGGTGGTCACCTCTAGCTCTATCCATGAGCTGTGGTGTCAGAAAGAAACCTATTTTTACCTTAACTTTGACTGAAAAGAGCCCCCGAGCGGTTTGTTTGGAGGACCTAGAATGAAAACATCTCTTCCTTCTGTAAGCAGTTGCAGTATTGACCAGAGGGATCTTACACACCTTGGAGAGTCGTAAGCAAAGGACAGGACTCGCAATGGCCAATGAACCAGTTATACTCAATGTTTATGATATGGTAAGATAGTTTTGCTTGCTTATATTTTGATCTTTAAGTGTTAAATAGACAACCTATGTGGGGTGGTTGGAGTTGCTCGTTTAATGCTGCAGCTGGTTCTTAGAGAGCAAGCCTTTGCCTACTGTCTCAGAAACCCTGTATTCTCAGCTAGACTAATTAATAGTAATTACTAGTATTTTCCAGGTAACAATAAGTAAGTTCGTTTGTATATCAAAACAAATAATGATACTAATAATTTCAACATTTCCTTTATGTAAAACCAATTACAATAATTGTTTGCGGTCTTTCAAATTGAGATAACATGGGAGATCTAAAGCCCAATCTGTGGCCATGTCTCTTACTTGGGAATAATTTTCACTGAACTCAGGTCAGCAGAAATTGAGAAATTAATTCTTCATATTTTTATTGATGTATCGGTTTAAAGACCTAGCATGTCCATAAATCATTGTTGCATGGCAAACATCCAAAGGCAAGTGCCAGCTGCCATGTGATTTGCTACCCTCTCCACTACTATTGTAGCAATTACTATCACACCTAGGCAGGCCATTTGGAGGCAACCATAAGTAAGTCTTATAGCTCTAGTTAGTGAATTGCCATGTTTAGGCAGCAGACCAGAACTTCAGTGGATGGAGGCCACTTAAGTGGATGGAGCCCGAGCATAAGTAAGCAGCCAGTGGGTGCTTTACATGCAATTTTTGTCTATTTACTAAATTCTTGCAGTTTGGTGGATTTAGTTTTACGCCTGCCACACACAGTCAAATTTGTTCTCAGATCTGATCGAAAACCAGTAAAAATTATGTAGTGTGAAGACCTCCCTAAACGGTCTATTTAGATAATATCTAGCTTGGTGGACCCTAACATGAAACAGTAGACAAATGTTGAGTGATGATACGTATAGAAAAATATTGCTTTTCATTTCTTTGTTTTCAGTAATATGATTGGTTGAAAAACAAGTAAGAAGTTGTTCATCGCAGATACTGACAGTGTTCTTCACTTCTCACGCTTTCTCAGGTCTAGCATCAAGTGAAGTTCTCTGCCTGCTGTACTATAACCAGCTTTTTTCTTTTTTTTCTTTTATGTATGTGGTTTTTATCTTACACAGTATTCTGTCTACACTTGAGTTGATTTCATCCAACTTGTATGATTTCACTTAGAATAGATAAAAGCATGGGAGTTCAGAGTCCCCTCCCCTACCTATTTACTACTATACAGCCAGAATGTCTGATTTGCTCTCTTGCAGCATTGCAGTTCTATGAAAAACAGTTCTTAATTGTGGAAGACATAGACAACCTAAGTAAGTGTGTTTGAGACACAGACAGCAAAAAAATCATGTGCTTATGTTTCATAAATGAGGCGTGAAAAAAAAAGAACATATGAGACAATTTAGTAGAAAGATTTGAATGGATGCACAAGCAGCCAATGGCCTGTTTGCTGTTGCAACACAATATTGATTTAATGGATAGCAAATTAAATTAATGAAAATACCAATAGAATGTTCAGCCTTCATTTGATGTTAATTTTAACTGGAGCTTTGCCATCACTGCCTTGACTTTAGAAAGCATTTTTAACCCTACAACTATAATAATGGTACTGGGCTCATTTGTATATATAAAACACAAAAATTATAATAATAATAATAAGCATAAGGGTTTTGTTTATAGACAAGTAAATGTCATCATTTGCTCTTTATCAGTAGCTACTTGTTTGATGCTTACTTTCAGGCATATCTAATTATATTCATCCTTCATCACTCATATCTACTGATTTGTGTTCAGCTATTGTAATCACCTTAATATGTGAGTGATATTATTTCCTATGAAAATTGTCCACAGGATAATAGGATTCACTTAGATTAGAGGAATTGTCGCACATTTGTTGAGGACTCACTTTTATTGCTTAGCATGTGCTGCTGACGTAAAAACACCTGGGATGTGTTGAATGTTAGGAAATTTGTAGCAGATCGGTAATATGGGTGACCACTCCAGAATTGTGTAATATATTTGTTAAGTCAGTACAAAGAGCACTGATGATCTTCTAAGTTTAATAATATAGCATAGTATCATAATAAGTTAAGTCCTAAAATTCTGAAGCCACCTTGTCTTGCTGTGGTCAAGAGTGGTGAACTGTTTCCATAGCAGGTGACAACTGCCATCACTGGTTGTCTATAACAATATGGCAGTCTACGACCAGCATTATAGTTAAATTATAGTCCCCTGAGTCAACATAAAATGCAGCAGGGCATGTTCCATTGTTTCCTACAAGGCAGACAATGGGCAGGGGAATCAGTCTTACATATGAAGCAGTGTACATTAGGGTGCATGGTTCCTTTTATGAACACCTTTTAGAAATGTGATTGCCTGGGCACAGGCGTTTCCTGTTTAGTTGTAATAAGATGTGTGGTTCTCTACTGGGATTGGTGCTTTGGTATGAAGCATGTGTGCTTCTTGTGTCAGACCATAGTGTCTATTGGACAACAGGGGTTGCAGACCTTGCCTATATTACAAAAGTTACTACACACCTTTCTTCCCAGGCTAATCAAATTCAGAGAAACAGGAACTGTGCTGTAATCCCACGTGACCATGGAGACAGTAGATATACTTACAAGTTCCATTCCTATGATATACAAGCCACTCTTTTGGCTGTTAGGTGATGAGTGCAGGCCTAGTGGGATGGTGGCACTAATTAAGATGAATCAGGCAAGTTTCCAATCCTAATCAAGCTTTCAAAGAGAGTTCATTTACAAAAATGCAGATAGTATATGTGTAATCAGAAAAAATCAGTGTAAGACTTGCTAGTAGATGAGGACTCCCACAGCGTTGGGTACTTATAGTATGCAGGCTCCATAGAAGTGGATGAAAGCTGCCAATGAAAATCATTGAGGTACTCACTGACAGATCTTTACTACTTTAAACCCCCTTCTGATACAACATACTTTCCCTTTGAGCTGTTCCCAAATAATTGTCAAGTTCTATTTTTTTATATTTTTTCAACTGCAATTATGTGCACTGTGTCCTTTTCCTTCTGTCACATGCATTTAAATGCAGCCCTTGGTATGGCACTTACATCATATATAGACAAAACAAAAATAAACTAATATCACTAAACAAGCATTTGGCAAGCATATAAAAAGTACAGAAGGCAGAAGCCATTCTGTAGTTAGTCTTACAGTACCAACGGCAAATTCTATATTCTAGAAATTCAATATTTGGTTATAAGGCATTGTGCACTCTTTGTAAAACTGCTTATAAGTGTGAAATGTGTAGGAGCTGTGTCTTGTGCCGACATTTTCCACAATCTGGTTTTATGGTCAGTTCTTTTCATTGGTAGTGTATGGCTTGCACGTTGTCAATGCTCTTTTCATCCTATTGGGTTTGTCCAACAGGTTGTAAAGAGTGTCAACAATGTGCAAAGTATATATTGCCAATAAAAATGATCCATCATACAACCAGATTGTGGAAAATGTCTAATATCCTAGCTTGTTAAACAGCGATGGATACAGCTACTATATGTTTCACGCTTATAAGTGCTTTTTCTTAGAGAGTATATAATGTTATGAACAAATACTGAGCCTCTAGAATATAGAACTTGGAGTGCACTCACTCTTATGCCCCGTACACACGGTCGGATTTTCCGACGGAAAATGTGTGATAGGACCTTGTTGTCGGAAATTCCGACCGTGTGTAGGCTCCATCACACATTTTCCATCGGATTTTCCGACACACAAAGTTTGAGAGCAGGATATAAAATTTTTGTTGTCGGAAATTCCGATCGTGTGTACACAAATCCGACGGACAAAGTGCCACGCATGCTCAGAATAAATAAAGAGATGAAAGCTATTGGCCACTGCCCCGTTTATAGTCCAGACGTACGTGTTTTACGTCACTGCGTTTAGAACGATCGGATTCTCCGACAACTTTGTGTGACCGTGTGTGTGCAAGACAAGTTTGAGCCAACATCCGTCGGAAAAAATCCTAGGATTTTGTTGTCGGAATGTCCGAACAAAGTCCGACCGTGTGTACAGGGCATTAGTCTTGGAGCACTGAAGGTTAAAAAAGTGATCAAATGTTACCTGCTGCGCTTCCTATATACAATTCCTGTTTACTAAAGAGTGCTGTGAGCATTTTCATTCAAGCAAGAAAGAATCCATATTTGTTACTATGTAACTATGGTACCATAAACAACCTTGCAGTTAGCTCGCATTCTGTCAGGGAAATGGCCAAAGAATGGGTAATCCTGCCAGTACCCATCATGGCTGTGCCAGATGAATCCCCGTGCATGCACACAGGTACGTAACGGAGGCTGCACACAGACGTGTGCACGCCGTGACAGATCTTGGCGCCCTCTGGCCTATTTAAACCTGCCACTGACACATGCAGGTGCTGGATTATCATCAGCTTCCTGTGTCTCCTGTGCCCTGTATATCCTGATCCTTGGACTTCCCGCTACCGACCCTGCTTGCTGTACCTGTTTATCCTGAACCTCTGGCTTACCTCCTGACCTGTGCTCCTGTCTGTCTCATCGTGTTTGACCCTGGCTTGGCTGACTACTCTGCTATCTCCTGCCCACTGTGTATGACCTGGCTTGTTGCTGTATCCATCTCGGACTGATTCCACTGTGTATGACCCCTGGCCTGGCTACTAACTCTATTCCTGGTTCCCCTGCTGTTCCATACCTGGGATCTCTCCTTGCACGACTGCCAACACAGTTCACCCAGAGCACCCCAGCTGCCCTCTGCTAACCAGCTCTTCCAGCAGCAGTACCGGCAATCCCTGCTTCTTTGGGCACCGCACTCCCTGTATCACTTCCAGGGGTGCATTGCACTTAGCCGCAAGGGGCGCCCTCTCAGCAACCCGGCCTCACACCAGAGACTTGACAGTATAATCCAGCCATGTCTGAGGCCGGCAGAGGTGCGTCCCTGATAGAGGCTTTGTGCCAACAGGCCACTACTCTGACTAAAGCAGTCCAAAGACTGCAGAAAGGACACCTCCAGTTAGAGGGTCGGCTGCAACATTTCACAGTGCCACCTGCTTCTGTGGACCCAGGTCCATCTTCCACCAGCTCCACAGCATTTGCCCAAGAACGACCCTCTGTGGCTCCTATGGTGGTAGTTCCTCCTCCAGAACCATGAGTACCAACTCCTGAGCGATTATCCAGAGAATGACAAAAGCTCAGATCCTTCAAGAATGTCTGCTTACTGTATCTAGCCTTGCAACCCTGGACTTTTGCCATTGAGACTATTAAAGTTGGGTTCCCCATTTCCCTGTTGTCCGATGAACCCCAGACATGGGCCCACAGTTTATGGGAACAGAAAAGTCCAGTTATTAACACAGTGGATGCATTATTTGCAGCTATGGCACAGCTCTATGAAGATCCCCAACGTATGGTCACTGATGAAGCCGCTCTGCACTCACTACAGCAGGGACGGCGGCCAGTGGAGGACTATATCATGGACTTACGTTGATGGTCTGCAGACACAGGCTGGAATGAGGCAGCTCTAAAACACCAGTTCTGCCTGGAACTTTCCGAATCCCTCAAGGATGAGTTGGTCAGGGTTGGGACCCCTACTACACTCAAGGGTCTCATTCAATTGGCCATACAACTAGATAGACCCCTGCGGGAGCGACAGTCCGACCGATCACAGCCCTCCAGGCCCGCCTGGATGCTGCCTAAGGTTCCCACTCCATCAGTGCCTGTGCCCTCCAGTACATCTGCCCCTTGGATTGAACCTATGCAAGTTGGCCTGGTGCGATCTGCACTGACCCCTGATGAGAAACGTTGTCATCATCAAGCCAATCTCTGCCTCTGTTGTGGAGGAAATGGACACTTCCTATGTAATTTCCCAATAAGGCCCAGTAAGCCACTTAATTACACCCCAGTGTACTTCCAGGTCTCTGGAGCTTCTCCTTCTCATCTCATTCTCCCCATCATGTTGCAGTTGGCAGAAATGAAGGTTCGGATTTGGGCCATAATTGATTTGGGGGCATGCAGCTGCTTTCTGGACTTGAACCTGGCAAGAAACCTTAGTTTGCCTCTTCTCCACAAGAAACTGACTGGAAGTTCATCTGGCCCATGGTACCATGCCTAGTTCTGGCCCTGTCACACAAGAGACTGCTCCTCTCCTTGTTGCTACTCCTGATGGCCATCAGGAATTCATACGCTTTGACGTCCTGAGTTCACCTATGTTCCCAGTCATCTTGGGTATTACTTGGCTCCAAGCGCATAATCCCCAGATCAATTGGATCAAGAGGGAGGTTCTGTTCACCTCTACCTACTGCCAGCAGCACTGCCTTGTCCTTGAATCCAGAGATGCCACCAGTTGCCTGACAGCCCAACCTGTATCTGCCTATAGCCAAAGTGTACCACCAGGAGTTCCTGGATGTCTTTGATAAGAGAAAAGCTGATGTTCTACCACCACATCGGCCATATGACTGTCCTATTGAATTATTCCCAGGGGCCGAAATCCCATTTGGATGCATATTTCCCTCTCTGAGATGGAGTTAGGAACATTTCGACAATACATAGATGAAAACTTAGAAAAAGGCTTCATCCATCCTTCTTCCTCTCCTGCCGGTGCCGGTATTTTCTTTGTCAAATAAAAAGACAAGACATTAAGATCATATGTGGACTACAGGGAGCTTAATAAGATCACCATAAAGAACCGCTACCCTCTTCCTCTAGTCCCTAAACTCTTTCAGAGGTTCCGTACTGCTCAGATATTTACCAAACTTGACCTACGGGGGGCCTACAATCTTGTTCGCATCCGAGAGGGTGACGAATGGAAAACAGCGTTCAGAATGCAGTTTAGACATTTTGAGTATTTAGTAATGCCATTTTGACTCTGTAACGCCCTGGCCACGTTCCAACATTTTGTAAATGATATTTTCCGGAAATATCTAGACTACTTTGTTATCATCTACCAGGATGACATCCTCATATTTTCAGCTACCTTGGAGCTTCATCGAACACATGTGAAGACAGTGTTGCACACATTAAGGAAGCATGGACTTTACGTGAAAGCCAAAAAGTGCGATTTCGAAAAGAAATCAATACAGTTTCTGGGGCTAATCATCTCCACTGGTGGTGTTGCTATGGATCCACAAAAAATGCAAGCAATCCTAGACTGGCCAAGAAGGGGGTGCAAAAATTTGTGGGCTTCGCAAATTTTTATAGGAGGTTTATAAGGAACTTCTCTTCCATCATCTCTACTATAACCCAAGTAACCCGCCTGCATGCTCATTTCCTGTGGTCTCCAGAAGCACAATCTACTTTTGACAAACTGAAATCTTTATTCACCTCTGCATCAATCCTACAACACCTTGATCCTGCCCTGCCCTACATCTTAGAGGTCGATGCCTCAGAAGTAGTCACAGGGGCAGTATTATCACAACGCCAGGGGCCTAAGTCTTTGTTTCACCCCGTGGCCTTCTCCTCACGGAAAATGAGCCAGCCAGAGAAGAATTATGATGTAGGCGATTGAGAACTCTCCTTGCACGGCTGCCAACACAGCTCACCCAGCGCACCCCAGCTGCCCTCTGCTAACCAGCTCATCCAGCAGCAGTTCCAGTAATCCGTGCTTCCTTGGGCACCGCACTCCCTGTATCACTCCCAGGGGTTTGTTGCACTCTCAGCAACCTGGCCTCACACCAGAGACTTGACACATTCACACCTTACACCAACTTTCAGTTAGCCCGCATTCACACCTTACACCACCTTGCAGTTAGCCTTAATTCACATCTTACACCACATTGCAGTTGGCCCGCATTCACACCTTATACCACCCTGCAGTTAGCCCGCATTCACACCTTATTTAGGACTCTTTCAGACAGCCAGACTCCGACAGTGGATGTGCCTGCTCAGTGAGGAATCTGTCTGCTGATCCCCACTGAGCAGGTGGATGACAGGTCTGTGTCCACTCCGTTTTCCTGTATTGGCCGTCAGATGGAAACCGATCGCCTGTCTGTTTCCATCCGACTGTCATCCGATCCGCCAGACCAATGGGGAGCCAGTCCCCCATCCGCCTATTTTTAGCGGATAAGATCGGATGTTGACGGGTGTCAACGGACACATGTCTGTTGACATCTGCCGCTCCATAGAGGGCAATAGATGGTCTGATTGGGTCCGCCTAAATAACTGACAGGAGGACCTGATTAAAGCTTTGGACCCACTCTGAAGATCCTTAGTGTGCTGGTGACATTTGTTTACTTCAAGCATAAGATGCTCAAAAACATGCGTGGTGCACATTTACACGCTTTCCCATTGAAGTCTATGGGACCAAAAAGAACTGAATATGCTCAAAAAAGAGCATAGGGCCTAGAGCGTAGACTGAACGTACAAGTGTGAACAGGGTCAATTAGAAATAATGGCATTCTGCATGTTGAGCATAGTCAGGCATAGGAAAAGGAGCAGAAGAACGCTCAAGTATGAATGGGGGGCTTAAGATCACTGTTTATCCCAAATTCCAGACCACACACGCTTTCTCATAGGACATGGGACTTTACTTTCTAGGTGCTAATTGTAATGAGTAAATATGCCCGCCCACTTATACATACAGTGTATACGCACAAACTCTATATTAAAAAAAGCTGTGTTGAAATATTAAAGTGACCCTGTCAGAGGGAAAAACAGAACAAAAAATGTCCTGTAAAGGAAGATACTTGGTCTATAACTTGTTGGTTGAATCTTCCCTTTGCTGCAGAGCTTTGCCTCCTAGAAGGATCACTTTCAGGTATGTTGGATACCTGGTTGCCCGCCATGCTCCTGCGTTTCTCCCCTTCCCCCCCATCAGACAGGCATCCAACACTTCCAGAAGTGTATTAGATGTGAAGATTCTTAGGGGAAGCATAGTTTAGGAGGTAAGGTTCATAAAAACAGGAGTCAGACCAGGTTAGTAAAAAGTCTCTTCCCTTGCAAGACATTTGAGATGATATTTGTCCCCCCCCCCCCCACAGAGTCACTTTGATAAGATATTGATAAGATTATATACATCAAGCTGATGTCTTCTATGTGTTTATTTGAACAAACAAGAAAAACACTAAACACTGTCTTTAACACCCTCAGTGTCATCCTGTATATTCTGCGCTTAGGCTATATTTAAGCATTGCGTCATCACAACAGGAGTCTGTATTTTCCTCCAGAGCTTAGTTTTTCCACCAATAGGGTGTTTACTCCCTTCTATTCAATGAACAGTCATCTGCAATCTCACCCACATAGTAAACTGCCTTCCCCATAGTTTCCAGTATGGGCACCTAACGTCTTGGATTTTATTTGTCATGGACAACACAATTCCTCCCCTGCTACCTAACAAGCAAAGCAATTTCAGTCTCTGCAAGGATCAACCAACTGAAGAAAACATTTAATCTATCTGAAAATAAGCCTGGAATTGGTAAAAATAAAATATTTTTATGGGGTATTACATTTTGTTATGGAAGATTTTACGTTTCTTTTCATCTTAAAGCAATGTTCTACTTTCTTCAAGAAATTTGTGGTTTTCAAGGTGCAATCTTGGACTAAGCCCAATTGTTCTGAGGCCTCTGGCAGGCTGGGCTCTGTTCAAAGGTCTCCATGAAACAATTGATTCACAGGTGTTGGAGAATAAAGATCACTGCTTCTTTTCAAAAGTCCTGGAGCTAAGAGGTTTCCACAGTGCTTGGTGAAAGTGTGAGACTCTTATCACCTCATACAGTTTAGTATGTGTATTTTGTGTTAGCAATTTGCAATTTCTTTGAATACACCTGTACATAACTGGAGTTAATGCATGGCCTGTTTATCTACCTGCACTTATAATTTAAAGAGAAACTACAATGTACTTTTCTGTAAAAATACATTAATAAATATTGTTAAAGTGTATGTACAGCCAAAACATTTTTGAATTTTGGCTAGTGCAGGGAAGGGTTAAAGCCCACGTCAGGCTTCTTCTGTTGTAAAGATTTCCCTTCACTTCCTGTCCCCTCCACAAAGTAAGGGGAATATACATCTTGTCACCAGAACATATGTCACCATGGGACAACTTCCCCACCTCTTGCTCTCGTGACAACTCTATTATTAAATTTGAATTCCGTGTTTACTATGACCTTAGTCTGTTTGGGCCAAGCTGGCCCAAACAATCTATTTCCAAAACTAACTCATGCAGCTGCTGTTTGCACTGTACTATACTATAGTAGCATCAGCTACATACAGTATGTGGTGCTGTGTTCTGCAGCATTACTGGCAAACTAAATTGAGCTCACCTGAATGCTTCTCAGTTATTCAGGGGAAACTTTGTATTATTATCAATGAATATAAGGCTTTCTTCCGATTGGCCAAGAAGGAAATCATGACGTCATACTCCCACCTCTCCACCTCAGCCAATCAGAGCCTTGTATTCATTGATATAAATACAAGGCTTTTCCTGAATAACTGAGAAGCATTCAGGTCGACTCAATTTAGTTCCAGCTGTAGAGAGGAAGAGGAAGTCGCAACTTACTGCTTACTCTAAGTGGAGAGAGAGAAGAATGAAGGAAGAGCCAGCTAAATGTAGTTTCCTAGTTAAAAAGGTTTAATAGCAATGGATTTAAAACATATAATATAAAAGTATGCTCATCTGGTGCAGTGGTAGTAGATTTTAGTCCCTCCAGAACGCGTACCCTTCCTCTCATCTGGTCCTCCCATCTTTCCGGCGACATCACTTCTGCCGTGCATTGGTCTTTTGGGGCTCCTTCAGGCTCCTGAGCTAGCCATCACCATCTCCAGCAGCCAGAACCGATGCCAGCGGACCCACAGGACAGATGCAGGAGGGACTAACATCTACAACCATTGCACCAGATGAGCATACTTTTATCTTATTCTTTTGTGAGTGTTTTAAATCCATTGCTAATAAACCTTTTTAACTGGGATACTACACTTAGCTGGCGCTTCCTTACTTCTTCTGTCTTTCTACTTGGTTTACACAGAGCCAGTCACAACTCTGAGGATAGCAGCGGCAGGTGGTCTCG
The DNA here is from genome assembly GCF_042186555.1 of Aquarana catesbeiana. NCBI lineage: Eukaryota > Metazoa > Chordata > Amphibia > Anura > Ranidae > Aquarana > Aquarana catesbeiana. The sequence continues at coordinate 84,387,317 of NC_133336.1, forward strand.
TGCCCCCTCTTATTTTGCCTACAATGGATAAGAGACATTTATGGACTTGTTGTAACCTGGATTTTCTGGGTCATAGATATATATGCTGGCTGGACAATTTATTTTCTGTGTACCAGAAGCTGATGCTACTACAGTATAGTACAGTGCAAACTGCAGCTGAATCAGTTAATATTGGAAAAAGTTTGAGCCAGCTAGGCCCAGGTTACCTGTTTATAGTCATAATAAACATGGAATTCTACTCTAAGGATTTACTTTTTGTCTCAATGACAATGGTCACCAGGACAGACTGGTAAATCTTCTCAGCTGGGACACAGACAGCAAAAGAAAAAAACTAAGCAGAGGGTCTAACCCCTTACCAATCCATTAAAAAAAAAATGTTTTCTTTACTTGTACTTTAAATTCATTTTGAAGGCATTGTATGCTTTTAAATGTTTTAACTATGTGTTTTAGTTTTATTTCCTGTGTCATTATCTTTGCTTACCTTGTAACGACGGGCTCACATGTTGTGGCTGCAGTTAGTAACCGAGCATGTCCCTATTCGCTAAGGGGACAAGCAATTACCTGTTCTTAGCTACACAGTGCCCAATCTGTGATTTGCCAGTTCTTCTGTGCTGCATCACAAATTTGGAAGTGCTAATGTGATGGAGCAATCTTTCCCTTTTTACTCTGCCTGTTTGTGTCTGTTTCAGGTCGAATTACTATGCAGTGTTCACCTGCAGAGAACCAGATTGAGAGACCCAGGTATTATGGGATATGCAGGAGTGTTAGTTCCTAGACTACAGCCAGTGGTCATGCATTACCTGTGCAGTGTCATGCAGCATGCCTCAAGTTTGAACATTGATTTACTCTACTATAGGCTGTGTGAACAGAGCAACAAATGACACCATGAAACTACATGATCAATGCACATCTTAAGCGTATAAAAAACACAAGGTGTAGGTGGAAAGGTTTATAATGCCTTCAATATAATTTGTGAATCAATCTTTGCATTTTACATGCTTATGTTCCATATAGTTACAATTTGATTTCTTACATTTTTAAAATTATGTTTGTTTTTTTAGGCAGTCATCAATTTTGCAACAAAACAATCTCTGAGTTCACAGGATGTGCCACATAGGGCCTGATGTATCAATGTGTTTTCCCCCACAGCCGGCAATCGGATGGTAATGTTCAAGGCTCACTGGGATTGGTTGCTGCGGCTAAAGAACTCTAGTTCTCAGCAAGAACATGTTGATACATTAGGCCTATAGAGAGTTGATTGTTCTTATCCAGCCTGAGCAGTATGATTGACTTGCACTGAGACAAAGGCACAAAAAACAAAAATCACTGAATAGCACTACTAAGCAGGAGGCAAAGTCTGTGTGTATAATTAGCATATACAGCTGGCCCAGGTACATATACATTTACATATTTTACATTACCACAATGTTTTAAGAACAATAATGCACATTGGTAAAAGTATTTATAAGCTGCTCATGCTCAAGTGTATATCAAAACAACCTGCCTTTATTAATTGATAACAATAAGCTCATATCAATGTAGCACCCTCCTAATGTAGGTTGCTAGGCATATTTAACTTTGACTCCTTCTGCAATAAAGGGTGCAGTAAATGTTATTCTGGCCTGTTCAGGGTCTCACAGGCTGGGAGTTTGATTGCTCCCCCTGTCTCTGAAAGAAGCTTCCAGAGCTTAGGGTGGGAGACTCAAAACAACCAGCCTAAAACATTATCAGGTTCCAGCCAATCCCTGGGGTGGAGTGTTCAGCAGGGGGTACGGAATGGTGATAAATAGACTGAGACACTGGAGAGAAGGGTTCCTTCTCCTCTGAGGGTTCCAGAGGTATAGGGACTCTTGCTCTCAGACAGCTCATGGATTTTACAAATGCTCTATAGTGGAGGAGGTCGGCAACCTGTAGATCGTGATCTACCCATCGACCGCCGGCAGGTGACGGGTAGATTGTGACCACGTCCCTGCTTTGCCGACCTGCGCTCCTTCCCCCAGCTTACTCAACCACTCCCATCCTCATGTCAAAGTGGAGAGCGGGAGGCAGCACAGCTTAGGACAGAAGGCTGGAGCAGAGCTGCCCAAATTAACTTTTCAAGTGAACCAGCACGTGATTGGTTGCTAAGACACAGAGCAGTCCTAGCAACCAATCAACAGCTTGTTAATATGAAAAGTTAACTCCGGCAGCTCTTGCTCCCACCCTCTGTCCAGAACTATGCTGCCTCCTGCTCTCACCTGTGATGCACTCCTGAATCTGAATAGGTGGAAGCAGTAAATGAGACTGCCCTATGTGTGTGTGTGTGTGTGTGTGTGTGGGGGGGGGGGGGTTGATGTGAAGAAAGCAGAGGACAGTGCTTTAGAGGGGCACAGGACAATACTGTGGGCGGGGGGGGGGGGGTGAGGAGAAGTGTACATTAATATAGGGGGGATGCTGTGAAGGGGGCAAAGGACACTATTGTGGAGATTGATTTAAAGGGGGAACAGAGGACACTACTGTGGGGGGTGATGTGAAGAGGGGGAGAGGATACTTCTGGGACACACTGGGGATTATTTAAGAAAGGCAAATCCACTTTGAACTGAAAGTGCACTTGGATGTGCAGTCGCTCTAAATCTAAGGGGTAGATCTGAAATGAGTGGAAGCGCTGCTGATTTTATCATCCAATCATGTGCAAGCTAAAATGCTGTTTTTTATTTTCCTTGCATGTCCCCCTCGGATCTACAGCGACTTTACTTCCAAGTGCACTTGCAGTACAAAGTGGATTTTCCTTTAGTAAATAACCCCCACTGTCTTCCTCATGCCATTGTTTTATCGGGGGCTTGATAGTTTTTTTTTAAACAGTGCAGCACCCTGAAGATACCCTGAAGATATTTGATCTCTTCCATGTTGTCAGGTAGATTTCCACCTCTCAAAGGTCGCCAACCCCTTCTCTGCCAGGACTGGGGGCTTTAATGGACCTTGCTCAGCTGATTGCAGAATCATACCACAAGGGATCTGGTCCTGAGAGGTGCCGTCTCACTCACTGGACTCTGTCTGGAGGAAGCTGGAAGGAATTAAAACATGATTTTCGGTCATAAAAAATTAGCAAATGTTAATGCATGTTACTGAAAATGGCTCATAGTTTAGTGCATTGAATCTTTTGTTCTATCACCATGTTGATTATACTTGGCTAAATCCACTTTAAGGAAAAAGCTACCATCGGGAAAATGTAGGGTCTGGACTACTAATAAGGGGTACAGGGTCAGCAGGAGGGCCCAGGTTCAGCTTGAAAACAGAATGAATCCCTGCATGAATGAAGTCTGGGGGTGGAACTCTTGTTCACACCCTACTGCTGACTGGTGAGGAGGAGCTTATGAGCCTGTGCGTCACCAAGGGGGCCAGGTTTAGCTTGGAAGCAGAATGGGTCCCCTGTAGATCAGGTCTGGAAATTGCAGTCTTGTTCTCATCCTACTGATGACTGACTTATGGACCCAGGCTCTTCATTAGGAGGGCTTGGGTTAAGCTTATAAGCATGATTAGTGCCCATGTAGATGAGTTCTAGGAGTGACAGTCCTGTTTTCACTCTACTGATGACTGGCGAGGAGCCTCGGGCTCCATCACCTCAGCAGAGGGACACAGGTTAGGTTTGGAAGTAGGATGCATCCCTGTATAGCTGAGGTTTTGAAGTGGCAGTCCTGTTCCACCCTGCTGATGACTAGCAAGGAGGAGCTACATCAGAAGCTCTGAGGGCTACTAATAGCTGACAGAGGATAGACACTGTAATGTCTGATAGGACATTGATGGCAAAACAAAAAACCTGACAGTGGTTTTAGCTGTTTTTTACTCTTTCCAAGATAAAAAAAAAAATGTAATTCAAATTTCTGAATAAGTATAGGGTCACCATGTATTCTGGCACTCCGTATTTAAAAAAAGTTGGATTTATCTTAATCATTCTAAACAGTTTTAGTTACTGTAGGAGTCAGAAAGGAATGAGCATAATTCATATTTCACTGCTACAAATAAAGAATTCTTTTGATATGTGAACGTTGGTTGCTATGAACGTTACGTATGATGCCTGATTAAATAAAGCCGTGTCTATTCTTAGGCACTTGATATTATTTGTGAAACTCCATGCTGTAAGCTAGCCTACAGTCTAGGCAGCAGCATCAAATGAGGACATACAGTATGTATCTGAGCAACTACATATTAGTATGAAAAGCTGCACCACAAGTAAAGTGGCTGCATTCTATAATAATGCACTCCCAGGAGAATGCCTCTATTCAGAATCATTGTTGCTTTTCTGCGCTCGCTCCTTTATTTAGATTATGCATCATGTAGGTGGAGGCTCAGTTCAATAACACATTCATCTACATTGTGCACAATAAATATAATATGTAGGATTTTCATAGCAACAAAGTAATCTATTGATGGCTAACACCCAGATTTCTGTAGGCAATTCAAAATGAGTTTGCTGATTGAAATTGTTTCTGACCCAGTTTAGAAACCGCAAATTAAATTGTTCCCATGGATAGAAAAGTGAAATATATCAAACTGTTGCCTTTTTTGTGTAGTGGAAGCATGTGGTGCCTTTCAGTTATTTTAGATTGTGTATAGAGCACTCTAGGAGCCCACCATGCTGGGGCACTCCAATATGCTAATAGCAATTATTTATGCGGTCACCAGCTTGGCCTGGTCCTTCTGAAGCTTAAAATTGGCTAGTGATGCTGTTCATAACAGTGATAGGCCAACAGAAAGGTGTGGAGGGAGCGGCACACAGGCAGCGACGATGGAAGCTGAACATTTTGCATATCAAAACTATCCGCTATTCAGGTCTCTTCAAAGAATCACATACACACTGGAAATGACTGCAATATAAAGCAAAGAGTTGTCTCTTTTTCTATCCATAGGCCTAGTTTAAAGGACCCGTAAACCTCAACCACAAATCAACTGATTTCCCGTAGACATCAGAGGGTGGTCTGATAAGCTGGCACAATCCAATCACCTTCAGGTCACTCATTCTATCAAGATCTCTACAAATATTTAAATAACACATACACTGTGGTTATGCTGATTACATTAAGGGAATTACTCAGAAAGTGAATGGAGAAAAGATTACCCTGAATAAATAAAATCAAATATCATATTTTTAGATTTTTGACAGTGGAATTTTCTTACGGGAAGGAGAACCAGTTTTGGGAAGAAAGAACATTTTGAATGTTGGCTATAATAGAGGAATACATTTCCAGTGTTATAGCTATTGGGTCAGGGTATTATGTTTATCCTGCAGGTAATTCTATAACTATTAAAATTATTGCATACAGAATGTGTTTTTTTTAGCTACCTAGATTATATTTTACCAGTATAATGAATATTTATTGAATGTACAATATGTACAATATGTTGATTTCATATAAATAAAGCTTTAAAAAAAGTGTTGATTTTCTTATAAATAAAACAAGAAAAGAAAGAAAAAAAATAAACCTGTATGGAATGAAACAGGTAGGATGCCAGGGAGATCTTCTTGAAATGCCCAATTGTTTCTGGCTTCATTATTTTGGGTATTTCCCAACAAAAATGTCATATGTTAAAAATTTGGCATCCATTTTTTTAACACAAAAAGCCTGTTTCAAAATGAAATAATCTTCTTTTATCAGCTGTACATTTATTGCCATTTTTTTTCTAAACATTTCCCTGTGTTTTTAAACCTAACGCCAGCCACATATTTTGTCTTAGTTTTGGATACAGTAGGAAATAATTCAAATTGGCAATTTTTTATTTACATCTGTGAGAGAAAGGCACAGACAGCCATAAAAACTTTATCAGAGTTTCTAACTTTCCCCATGCTACTAAAATGTGTTGTGATTCATGCACATGGTTAGCTAGGGGGTAGTAAAACCAGGCAGTTGAGTTGCAGTTTTTTACCACCACCTGTCCACATACCTAAACACAGACACACAACTGCTCAGGACTGTACTCATGTCAAAAATTAAAGAGCATGTTGGATTCGGTGGTCCTTACTGCCACTGAGCACGACTCATACAGGTCTGTAGGGCTGTGCCGCAACCACCCTGTAACCATGTGCAGTGTGGCATTAAAAGGGTTAAATCCGGCATTGATGAGGAAACACATCACCTCCTCACCGCCTGTTAAATGCCTCTGAAAAGCAATCCACCACAGAACACTTTTTCAGAGGGTCAGCAACAGCTGCCACACACATGAAGGAACCCTCACGCAGATATATCTTACAGAGGATCTAACCCTCCCCTGCTATATCCAAAACAAAATAAAACATTTTGCCTAGAGTTGGTCCTTCAGTAAATCTGAATACTTGTTCAGGTCTGTTTTATGTCTGATTTTTTTATTACTAAAACACTCTACTGATGTGACTAATCAACTTTAGTTAGTAGAAGCAATCCCTGAATTGTCTAGGGTGCAAATACCACTTGTAGGCCATTAACCTTAATCCCTGATATGTAAAAATAGCACTCAGCCCAATTTTCCTTAGTGACACATATTACTATATGCTTTCTAGAAGTCATTTCCTCTAGTCTCCCGATAGGTGTTAAGTACACCATTGGGGTTACTGTCATGGCATCTCAAACACACCCATCAGAAATTTGAGCTCCAAGCTGATGACGAAAGAAATGGAAAACACAGTGAATCCCTCAACCCCTCAGTGAATCACTCAATTCCCCAGCAAATCACTCAGTGCCCCGGGTAATCACTCAGTCCCCCAGTAAATCACTCAATCCTCCATCAAAGCACTAAATCTCTCAGGGAATCACTCAGTTCCCCAGTGAATCATTCAATCCCTCAGCAAATCACTCAATCCCCTATTGTATCACTTAGTTCCCCAGTAAATCACTTAAACCCCCAAACGAATCACTCAATCTCTCAGGGAATCATTCAGTTCCCCAGTGAATCGTTCAATCCCTCAGCAAATCACTCAATACCCCAGCGAATCACTAAATCCCTCAGGGAATCACTCAATCCCCCATCGAATCACTTAGTTCCCCAGTGAATCACTAAATCCCCGAGTGAATCACTCAATTCCCAGCGAATCACTCAGTTCCCCAGTGCATCACTCAATTTCCCAGTGGATCACTCAGTTCCCTCTGGTAATCACTCAGTCCCCCAGTAAATCACTCAATCCCCTATCAAATCACCAAATCTCTCAGGGAATCACTCAGTTCCCCAGTGCATCATTCAATCCCTCAGCAAATCACTCAATCCCCCAGCGAATCACTTAGTTCCCCAGTGAATCACTCAGTCCCCCAGTCAATCACTCAATCCCCCATCGAATCACTTAGTTCCCCAGTGAGTCAATCCCCCATCGAATCACTCAATCTCTCAGGGAATCACTCAGTTCCCCAGTGAATTGTTTAATCCCTCAGCAAATCACTCAATACCCCAGCGAATCACTCAATCCCTCAGGGAATCACTCAATCCCCCATCGAATCACTTAGTTCCCCAGTGAATCACTCAATCCCTGAGTGAATTACTCAATTCCCAGCGAATCACTCAGTTCCTCAGTGCATCACTCAATTCACCAGTGGATCACTCAGTGCCCCCTGGTAATCACTCAGTCCCCCAGTAAATCACTCAATCCCCTATTAGATCACCAAATCTCTCAGGGAATCACTCAGTTCCCCAGTGAATCATTCAATCCCTCAGCAAATCACTCAATCCCCCAGCGAATCACTTAGTTCCCCAATGAATCACTCAATCCCCATTCGAATCATTCAATCTCTCAGGGAATCACTCAGTTCCCCAGTGAATCGTTCAATCCCTCAGCAAATCACTCAATCCCCCAGCGAATCACTTAGTTCCCCAGTGAATCACTCAGTCCCCCAGTCAATCACTCAATCCCCCAGCGAATCACTCAATCCCCCATCGAATCACTTAGTTCACCAGTGAATCAATCAATCCATCATCGAATCACTGAATCTCTCAGGGAATCACTCAGTTCCCCAGTGAATCGTTCAATCCCTCAGCAAATCACTCAATACCCCAGCGAATCACTCAATCCCTCAGTGAATCACTCAATCCCCCATCAAATCACTTAGTTCCCCAGTGAATCACTCAATCCCCCAGTGAATCACTCAATTCCCAGCGAATCACTCAGTTCCCCAGTGCATCACTCAATTTCCCAGTGGATCACTCAGTTCCCTCTGGTAATCACTCAGTCCCCCAGTAAATCACTCAATCCCCTATCAAATCACCAAATCTCTCAGGGAATCACTCAGTTCCCCAGTGCATCATTCAATCCCTCAGCAAATCACTCAATCCCCCAGCGAATCACTTAGTTCCCCAGTGAATCACTCAGTCCCCCAGTCAATCACTCAATCCCCCATCGAATCACTTAGTTCCCCAGTGAGTCAATTCCCCATCGAATCACTCAATCTCTCAGGGAATCACTCAGTTCCCCAGTGAATTGTTTAATCCCTCAGCAAATCACTCAATACCCCAGCGAATCACTCAATCCCTCAGGGAATCACTCAATCCCCCATCAAATCACTTAGTTCCCCAGTGAATCACTCAATCCCTGAGTGAATCACTCAATTCCCAGCGAATCACTCAGTTCCCCAGTGCATCACTCAATTCACCAGTGGATCACTCAGTGCCCCCTGGTAATCACTCAGTCCCCCAGTAAATCACTCAATCCCCTATTAAATCACCAAATCTCTCAGGGAATCACTCAGTTCCCCAGTGAATCATTCAATCCCTCAGCAAATCACTCAATCCCCCAGCGAATCACTTAGTTCCCCAATGAATCACTCAATCCCCATTCGAATCATTCAATCTCTCAGGGAATCACTCAGTTCCCCAGTGAATCGTTCAATCCCTCAGCAAATCACTCAATCCCCCAGCGAATCACTTAGTTCCCCAGTGAATCACTCAGTCCCCCAGTCAATCACTCAATCCCCCAGCGAATCACTCAATCCCCCATCGAATCACTTAGTTCACCAGTGAATCAATCAATCCATCATCGAATCACTGAATCTCTCAGGGAATCACTCAGTTCCCCAGTGAATCGTTCAATCCCTCAGCAAATCACTCAATACCCCAGCGAATCACTCAATCCCTCAGTGAATCACTCAATCCCCCATCAAACCACTTAGTTCCCCAGTGAATCACTCAATCCCCCAGTGAATCACTCAATTCCCAGCGAATCACTCAGTTCCCCAGTGCATCACTCAATTCCCCAGTGGATCACTCAGTGCCCCCTGGTAATCACTCAATCCCCCGGTGAATCACTCAATCCCCCCCTGAATCACTCAATTGCCCTGTGAATCACTCAATTCCCCAGCGAATCACTCAGTTCCCCAGTGCATCACTCAATTCCCCAGTGGATCACTCAGTGCCCCCTGGTAATCACTCAATCCCCCAGTGAATCACTCAATCCCCCCCTGAATCATTCAATTGCCCTGTGAATCACTCAATTCCTCAGTGGATCACTCAGTGCCCCAGTGAATCACTTAGTCCCCCAGTGAATCACTCAATCGCTCAGTGACTCCCTCGCCATTGAACCATTTAATCCCCCAGTGGTCATCTGTTTTATGCCTATAAAGCAGCAGCTCAGAGAAATGTTAATTTCGTTAACGAAAATATTTTCGTTGACTAAAATACAACTAAAACTAAAACAATTCAGATGACTAAAATACGACAAAAATTAAAATGGCATTTTAGAAAAAGGACTATGACTAAAACTAAATCGAAATTTGATGTCAATATCTACTAAACTGTTGAAAGAAAAAAAATAAGAAAAAGGCTTTTTCTAATGTAGCCTGGGCCCCCAGAGGCCTAATGGTGACCTCAAGAGTTAGGGAGAGCTGACACCCTTCCTTGTAAAGTGGGTTATCAGGCATGATGGGTGTAACGCAAGATGAAATGATGGACGCCAATCACTTTTTGAATGCAAACAAGAGATTTATTGTCTCTTAACAAGAACTGTGGGAGAGCGGGTAGGGCCAGGACACCCTTAGGTAGATGCAATGTTAGTTGGCAGATCTCCAGCCGGATGCCACGTCTGTATAGGTAGGACCGCTGTCTCCTATGGCACTAAACTTGTAACAGTCACTAAATGTAGTTGTACCTAACTTGGTAACACAGAACAGTCCACTTCCTATCTCACAGTATCCCACTGTAGATCTTCAATCACTGAGCTCCCAGTCTCTCACTAGACTTGCAGATCCCGGTCGTCACTGGATCTCCTGAGCTCTTCCACAGCTATCCTACTGTATACGCCTCAAGCGTCACCCACGCTAACCTGCTGGGTCCCTGGCTTGGCACTCGCTGAAGCTTTCCCACTTCTTCACTGTCCCCGGCTGGTGAGAAGACTGCTCTGGTGCTTGCTCAAGCTTTCTCACTGTAGTTTCCAGTAATAAGGTGGATGGTCCCTTAGTGGCAACTGCTTCCCCTTTACGTCCGACCACAACTGATTCCCTGTCTGGTGGAACCTTCACAACTCGGTTGGACTCCAATCTGGTAGTCCCAACCCTACGCTGCTTCTCCTGCTCCTGAAAATGGCATTAGGCAGCCTAGCAGCCAGGTGTCCCTGGGATAGGCCTTAGGCTTCCGGTCTAGCAGCCTGGGGCGACATAACACACGTCCACCCAGACAGCCATCCAAGTGGCACAGAACCCCGATCACCTGATTCCACCCAAATAACAAAGCTCTTCCATCAGGCCAAGTGACTAAAGAAACCCCTGCCTATTGGCTGAGACACCCCATCCATTCATGATCTGTCCTTGCTATGCCCTTGTTGATCTAATGTCACCAGCCACAATGCCACCTAGTGACAGTAGAGAAAAATGCAGCAACTCCAGAGTTAGGGGGAAGTCAGTGGATCTCCTAACAATTAGCCAGCATAATTACTACCTGGCAAACTAAATTTGTTAGCAACCCTGCCTATACACCAGATTGCTACATCAATATTTATTGTTGTGATTTATTCAGGTAATATGTGCAATAGCATTACAGCCAATAGAGTTTACAGTCTTTAGGATTTTTTATATTTAAGGCTCCATGCACACTGGAGCTCAAAAAAGCTTTTTCTGGACAGATTGCTGGCACAGCCTTTTGTACTAGCGTTAATGAGCGTTTTTTAGCGTTAGCGTTAATGGGCGTTTTTAATAAAAATACACAGAGGACACTCCAAAAATCCCACAATGCATTCCAAACTCCCACAATGTATTGAAAAAATAGAATACCGAACGCTAATTAACATGCGTTTATGAGTGTTTATCAGCGTTTGGCTTTTTTTAGCGGTGAAAAACGGCACTTTGAACGAGAATTTCTGGCGTTCAGAAAAAAGCCCATAAACTCCACTGCTCATTAAAGCTAAAAAATGTCCATGTGTGCATGGACACATAGGCTAACATGGAGTGGAGTTTATGAGCTTTAAAAAAAAATGCCCAAACGCCAATAAACTGCAGTTTATCAGCTCCAGTGTGCATGGAGCCTTAAAGTTGCACTTCTGTTTGTCACAAAGCAATATTTTTGTTTGTTTATGAAACTTGATTTTATTTATCAAGACGTTATATATCACAATGGCAAAATCAGTGTCTGTAGTGCATGTCCAAACCTTAATACCAAATAATATGTTAGATTTTTACTCCAGGAGTATATAATGACTTTGGAAATTATAGATCAATGCTTAACTAAACCCATTAGACCCATTAGACTAAAACTAAAGCAATTCAGATGACTAAAATACAACTAAAACTAAAATGGCATATTAGTCCAAAGACTATGACTAAAACGAAATCAAAATTTTAAAATGTCTAAATTAATACTGGCTCAGAGTTTGTTAGTGTGGTTTTTAGTACCATGCAATGGTGAATAATTGAAAATTTAAGTGACTGTGATCCCTTCTAATCAGGGCCAGCTTTTTTTTCCAAACCTTTTCTGACCATATAATGCCAGATCTTTAGTTAGATGTGATGTAAGATCCATCAATTTTACAGAAACTTTATGGACAGGGTATTCAAACACTGTCTGTTCTCATTACTGTTCTCTACTTTGCTGCAAAGTTCATACTGGATTTTTCTTCTTTTATTGCACGACTGGAATTTGTGAGATTGTTTCATCTGACCCAGTACTGCGAGATTATTACTAGCCTTGCAGTCACCGTTCCCTTTGCTTTCACAATATATGATTCGTTGTAGCCTCACTAAAGTACGAAACAGCAAATAAATGAAAACAGAAGGGCACACTGATTAATTCTTTATAACAGTGAATAGAAATTTCCATTTAGTAGAGAAAATTCTCAAATTAAGTCCATAGAAGGTATAAGGAGGAGATGATTCAGCCAGCAAACATCTATTTAGCTTTGACACCAGCTTTGGATGAACATACCATTATACCAGCGGGTTGAAAAAAACAAAGATCCAATTCCCCCATTCACACACTTGATATGTGGGAGGGGGAATCCTTCCCACTGAGCTATTGTATTCTGACAGTGAGGAGACCTCCCAGCCATCAGAATACACTGATCAGTGCTGCCGGCTAAAGTAAAAGCACTGATCAATCAGGAAAAACCCAATAGGGCTGTTGGACAGAAGTTGATTCGTAGATTGACTTCTGTACACCCAACCTGCCGATACATGCATCGAAATACAAGGGTACCCGCTGAACCGGCTGAATTTAGATCCATGTATGGCTGGCTTTACTGTGGCAGCATGTAATTAGCATAAATATACTGAGGGTGATTTACTAAAGGATTGGAAAAAAGAACACCCCAGGGAAGCTGGATACACTTTAAATACCCAAATAAATTTAAAAACCACCATTTTTTTTCTTTTACCCTTTAAAACGGCAGCTTTTACCGCAATACTTGCGTTATCCCTAGTGCCGGGCCCGACTCTGACATCCAGCATTCTCATATTCCAGGTTGAGTGACGGCCAGCATCATCCAACTCATTTCAAGTGATCTCAGGCTGTCGAGACACACTCCTTGAGGGGATGTCTTCCTGCAGCCTGGAATCGTAGTACTCATGGACTGGGTAGTGCTCGCACGTCATTACATGAGAGCTGACCCATCCAAGAGAAAGGGCCGCTCCCCTCCACTGCTGAGAAAAGACCGGAAGTGCCACTTGTCCAGGTCTGAATACTGCAGAAAAAATGGTACTTATAGAGTGCTTTTTTTAATAGATTGTTGGAGGGGACTTTTGGGAGAGGGGAAAAGTGGGAGAGGGGCAGAAGCTGGTGCTATTAGTGTGTTTAAAAAATAGCAAGCATTCCTTGTATATTATTGATTGGGTGACTGATCTGAATACAGAACAATATTCTCAACGCATATGTTCCTGTGAATGGCTGTAGAGTAAGTATTGTAGAAACTGCTGGATGGAATTTCTTAGAGCAAGGGATATGTCACCAGCGCACCAGGGAACTCCATAAAGGGTCCAATGTTTTGTTAAATGAACACAGCACCGCACAAGACAGCAATGTTTCAGAGTCATGCAGGACCCCTTCGCCAGGCATGTCACATACTTGTCCTGCATGGCCCTGAAACGTCACTGTCTTTTGTTGTGATGGGATTGTTTAGTAAAATGTTGGACCCTTTTATGGTGTGTGACATATCTTTTGATTTGAATACAGGGAACTATGCTATGCATGAATCTATCCATTGCATATAGGAGGTGGCGAAGAGAGAGGGGGCGGTGCCCAGGCACCCCTATTGGACGGGCCGCCCCTGGTTTAGAGCGATCTTCAGGCCGATTATATGACTCGTGGCCGCTGTACAGCTCCGATGGACAGCTTCTGCAGGAGGGTCCGAGATCTCCCTCTGACATCAGCTGGAGAGGTCACATGGGCGCTCAACCCCTCCTGCAGGAGCCCTGGAAACCAGCCGAGAGTCACGTGACCGACCTGAAGATCGCTCTAAACAGGTATTTACAAGCCTCGTTTTTAAAAAAGAATAATACAGTGTGCTATACCAAGCTATAATAGAGGGGCTGGCAGTGAGCATTTATTATTTTTGATTGTACTAATATGGGGGAGGGGGCGAAGACAAAAATACAGAACCCAGAGCTGACAGGCAGGGAGGAGGGGGAGAGAGGAGAGCAGAATGGGGCTGCGGAAGACGTAGGGATGTAAACTGACCACAGTGGTCAGGGCTCAGCAGCCCTGGTTATCGTGGTCAGCGCAGAGAGAGGGATACAGCAAGTGGCAGGAACAGGCAGGTTCTTTACAGTTTAGAGGGGGGCAAATTACACAGCACAAACACTGTGCTGTTTAATCTGCTTTAAGGGACCATGATCTATATATTTTTTCGGGGTTAAACACTTTAAGCTTTACCTCATTTACTAAGCTCTGGAGCAACTGCACTTTACAAAGTGAACAGTCTATTTGCCTTTAGTAAATCAACCCCATTGTGTGACTAGGACAGCAAAGACAGCAAGAGTTGTTTTACAGGACAGGGCCTGCATTCTTCAAAGACAGAGACACAGACTCTTGGCACAGTTTAATCTCTTTCAAACAGTACAGGGGACTAGATGAAATGTTCCAGACCGTCTGAATAAACTTCCAAAGTTTGAAGGTGGTCTGTTCCAATTGTTTTCACTCCATGACATGTCATGCCAATGTACTTTCCCTCTTGATTCTAGCAGTGTGATATCATGTAAGGACACTGCAAGCACGACTCAGGTTATATAAGTGGCTTTTTTTTATAGTTACTCCTTTCTTTAATGATGTCCATTCACAACCATACTTGACCATTAAGTGTGAATAATCAATGAGAATTAGATTCATTCTTGAAAATCACTCACCGTTTTATAATTCTATTTTATATTTATGAATCCTTTTAAATGTACCCTTTAGTTCAGTGCATTAGCTGATGCATGCATGCATCGTTATATAAAAAGAGAAGCAGACACAATTTGACTACTTATCTTTGCTGAAGGATCAGATTGCCTAGAGAAAAATACAGAGCTCTTAGAATTGTGCCAGGACTAATTTGATAATGGAATCTCAGTAATCAGAAACCACAGCTAAAGTTTTCCATACACTGTGTCACAGCTGTAAGATGAAACTGGAAAGGTGTCCCATTACAAAAAGGCGGTGATTATGGTGCAAAATTAAATAGTGTTTTAAACATTTGTTGTCTTGAAAGAATCTGATTGGTTGTTTATTGTATTTTTTTTGGTACAACATAAAAGTTTTTTTTTTTTTTTACTCATTTGTTTTGTGTCCATAATGGGCTTGACTTGCTAAAAAAAAGTCTGTTTACTACTAAATTGAATGTTAGCAAATAAGATGAATCTGCATTAACCTGGAATATCCAAATATGTGCAAGAGAGAAGAAATAGGATTATTTGCTAGTCATGATTCCAGATCAAAAAGTGAACACAGCTACACTTTTTTTTTTTTTAATAACAATCATTTTGCTATGTGAACAGTGTGACATGACACACTCACATTACACACTCACCCTGTGAAGAGATTTTCCAGTTTGCCAGACAACTACCTAAGCACCAGTAAACTGAGAATGATCATCGCTGAGGTACATTAAAATGGTTCTAAAGTCTTATGCCCTGTACACACGAGCGGAATTTCCATTGGAAAAATCTTGGATGGTTTTTCTGACGGAATTCCGCTCAAGCTTGGCTTGCATACACACGGTCACACAAAAGTTCGCTGAACTTTCGACCGTCAAGAACGCGGTGACGTACAACACTACGACGAGCCGTGAAAATGAAGTTCAATGCTTCCGAGCATGCGTCAAATTGTTTCTGAGCGTGCGTAGGAATTTTGTGCTTCAGAATTGGTACAGATGATTGGAATTTCTGATCGGAACTTTTTCCGACCGAAAAATTGAGAACATGCGCTCAATCTTTTGCTGGCTGGAATTCCTCCAACAAAAGTCCGATGGAGCATACACAAGGTCGCATTTGTGGACCAAAAGCTCTCATCGGACTTTTGTAGGTGGAATTTCCGCTCGTGTGTATGGGGCATTAAAGTTTTTTTTTACCATAATGCATTCTATGCATTAAGGTAAAAAATCTTCTGTGCTGCAGGATCCCCAATTATACCTACCCAAACCCAATCTCAATCCAGCAATGTGCATGAAAGCAGCGGCTGTCCCGGCTCTCTGCCTCCTCACTGGGCAGGTTGATAGCAGCGGCAGCCATTGGCGTCATCAAATTCTGTGATGAGGGTTTGGGCGGTAGGGCAAAGCCGTCCTTTCTGTGTCAATAAACAAAGACAGAGTTGCTCGGGAGCAAGCCCACATGAGTGCCCCCCATAGAAAGCGGCTTTCCATAGGGGCACTAACCAAAGAGGAGGAGCCAGGTGTGCTGGTCGGGGACTCCAGAAGAGGATCGGGACTATGCAAAACCATTGAACAGTGCAGGTAAATATAACATGTTAATTGTTTTAATCAAATAAAAAGCTTAAAACTTAAATATCCCTTTAATGGAACACACCGTCACCATGTGTTTTAATGGAAACATGCGTTGTTCACAGCATCAGCTCTAGCAACACTGACCTTGGAGATATGTCATTGACACTCGCTGCCAAGTCCAGATAGGGATGTGACAGAGTTTTAAAATGCTGTAGCCCTTACATCAGCAAACATTCTTTAATTTCTGATTTAAACCATTCATCAATTCAGCATAATGCTTTTTAAATATAGTTTTTTTTTAATAAAAGAAAAACAGTGCAACAAAAAAATATTATTGAAAAGATATTGCAAAACAGTGAAAGTGAAAAAAATACTTAAAGAGAAGGTCCAGCCCCCCACAAAAAATTAAAGTCAGCAGCTATAAATAATGCAGCTGCTAACATTTAATATGTGGACACTTACCTGTCCAGGGAGCCCGCAATGTTGGCACCCCAGCCGATCTTCGGATCGGCTGTCGGGTGCAGCCGCCACCATTCCTAGTAAGGGAACCCAGCAGTAAAGCCTTTCGGCTTCACAGCTGGTTCCCTACTACGCATGTGCGAAGCGTGCTGCGCTTTCCAATTGGTCCAGTGGCGGAGGAAGGAGGAGGGGGTCTAACTTCTGAAAGAACTGGCCGAGAGAACTGTCTCCCAGAAGTGGGGAACGGTACCTGTCCAAAACAGGTCCTGTTCCCCCCTGAACGAGGCCACATGTGGCACCGGATAAGCTGAAGTTTGAGTGGAACTCCACTTTAACAATGTTCACCTGATATTAAGTTTAATGCAGAGTCCAATACGCTTGCAGAGTAGTAAAATCTGATATAGTAGAGTCACTGGCTCACATTAGGATTCCTTCATGGTTCCATGGTAATCAAGAGGGCTGAGCTGCCAATTGTAGCCATCTTTTCAGGTAACTGAAGATGGCGTTTACAGAATTTGTGTAACCAATCCATGGGTCTGAGGGGTGTGCTGCAGGAGTGTTGAAAAATGTTATGATGCTAAAGCAGACACTTACTTAATATCAGCCATTCTAACTATATCTATAGTTCCATCGACCATGTTTTTCAATCTTACAACCAACTTATTATTGAACTGAATTATATTATGATTTGTTAAACACCAAATATGATATAGATCTTATGCATATTCTTCTTAGGTGATGTGTCCCAATGACCTTCTGCACTTTGTACCATAGGTGTGTTTGGTGTCAAACTGATTATTTTCTGATACATTAGTGTAAAAATGTGTTTTAAATGTTGCTTCATCTATCACTCAGTGGAGACAGTGGAGTGTTCTCGGAGCGGGAGAGGACACATCAGCACAGCGCCTTTATATTTGGCTTGATACAGAGTGGTGCGCTCATAGCACCTATTAAATGTAAGTACCTTAATATAGGGAATATTGTCATTTTGAATAAAACTTTTTAAAACAGTAATACACTATCCAGTTTCCTCTGGTTTGCATATGAATATTGCCGCAAGCAATCATCCAAGGATCTCAATAGTGACCATAAACCCAGAGGTGGTTTAAAAGCATGTTTTTACTGAGCTTAGGTGCAAGGTCACACGTTCTAAGGTGAGCGTATACACCAAAGGGGGAGCACAAGAGTGGATACGAGCACTTTACTGTTATATCATTTGCAATGAGCACCAGAAGAATGGAGTAGTTATGAATGGACTTTATGCTGAGATTTTATGGACACAGATTAATGCATTAATTAGTTTGGCACAAGAGCACTTCAAACACAGTTCACTTTATTTCTATATTGATTATTGTATATTGATGCACTTTTATATAGATTTATGTAAATTACAGATTGTCACTCAAATTTCTCTATTGCATATGAATGCTACGTGTGTGTATATATAGAGGTGTGTATGCTACACAGGTTGTCATTGGGAGGATCACATAGGATTGCAATTTTTATTGTTCATGCTCGCAACTTATAATCGCATAAGATTGCAATATTATATTCACTAGATTTTTTATATAGGAATAGTATATCCCACCACCACTATTTAACTGCAGCCAGTAATATTATGGTTTAGTACGGTTACCGTATGATTACATTTGGATAGCGCAGCATTATGTTGGTATAAAACTTCTTGGCACGAGCATATGGGACGTGATCAATGCTAGCAGCTGTCCTTTAATCATCTCTAATTATCATTTGGATTTTCACATGGTAGCTCGCAAGATTCTGTTTGTTTTTTAAGAGGAAAACCCAGAAACAACCGAACATGTTTCAAGGGTCCAAAAATGTCCCCTTCACCAGGGGCATAATTCAACAGAATGTGAATGAAATAAAAGTGAACTGGACCTAGTAATTTCTTCCAGTGTAAATACAGTGCCTTGAAAAAGTATTCATACCCATTGAAATGTTACACATTTTGTCGTGTTACAACCAAAAACGTAAATGTATTTTATTGGGATTTTATGTAATAGACCAACTCAAAGTGGCACATAATTGTGAAGTGGAAGGAAAATGATGAATGGTTTTCAAAATTTGTTACAAATAAATATCTGAAAAGTGTGGCGTGCATTTGTTTTCAAACCTCTTTACTCTGATACCCCTAACTAAAATCTACTGGAACCAATTGCCTAGTCACCTAAATAATAGTAAATAGAAATTTAATAGATAATTTATCTTAGTATAAATACAGCTGTTCTGTGAAACCCTCAGAGGTTTGTTAGAGAACCTTGGTGAACAAACAGCATTATGAACAGCCAAGGAACACACCAGACAGGTCAGGGATAAAGTTGTGGAGAAAGCAGAGTTGGGTTATAAAAAAATATCCCAAGCTTTGAACATCTCACGGAGCACTGTTGAATCCATCATCCAAAAAAGGAAAGCATATGGCACAACTGCAAACCTACCAAGACATGGCCATCCACCTAAACTGACAGGCCGGGCAAGGAGAGCATTATTCAGAGAAGCAGCCAAGAGGCCCATGGTAACTCTGGAGGAGCTGCAGAGATCCACAGCTTAGGTGGGAGAATCTGTCCACAGGACAACTATTAGTCGTGCACTCGACAAATCTGGCCTTTATGGAAAATTGGCAAGAAGAAAGCCATTGTTGAAAGAAAGCATTAAGAAGCCCTGTTTGCAGTTTGCGAGAAGCCATGTGGGGGACACAGCAAACATGTGGAAGAAGTGCTCTGGTCAGATGAGACCAAAATGGAACTTTTTGACCTAAAAGCAAAATGCTATGTGTGGCGGAAAACTAACACTACACATCACACTGAGCACGCCACGCCGGCCGTGAAACATGATGGTGGCAGCATTATGTTGAGGGGATTTTTTTCTTCAGCATGGACAGGGCAGCTGGTCAGAGCTGATGGGAAGATGGATGGAGCCAAATACAGGGCAATCTGTTACAGTCTGCAAAAGATTTGAGCCTGGGGTGGAGGTTCACCTTCCAGCAGGACGACCCTAAACATAAAGTTGGAGCTACAATGGTATGTTTTAGATCAAAGGATTTTCATGTCAAAGTCCAGACCTAAATCCAATTGAGAATCTGTGGCAAGACTTGAAAATTGCTGTTCACAGACACTCTCCATCCAAACTGACAGAGCTTGAGCTTTTTTGCAAAGAATGGGCAAAAATGTCACTCTCTAGATGTGCAAAGCTGGTAGAGACATTCCCAAAAGACTTGCAGCTGTAATTGCAGCGACAGGTGGTTCTACAAAGTATTGACTCATGCACACCACACTTTTCAGATATTTATTTGTAAAATAAATCGAAAACCATTTATCATTTTCCTTCTACTTCACAATTATATGCTACTTTGTGTTGGTCTATTACATAAAATCCCAATAAAATACATTTACATTTGTTTGGTTGTAACATGACAAAATGTGGAAAATTTCAAGGGATAGGAATACTTTTTCAAAGCACTCTACAAGCACAGCCCTTGTCAGTAGCTTTTTTGGCAGTAAATGGTTTTTGAAACCCCAAAATGTGTTGGCTACGCTTTGGATTGTGCCCATGAATTGTATTGAAATAAAGTTGTCTCTGGAATTTTTAGAAGTGGCGTTATGTTTCAGTCTGTTTTTTTCTGTTACAGCAATAAAAACTTGACAAAGGATCTAACCTTTCACCCTTTATTCAAAACTAAAAACAGCCTTTACATACACTTTAAAAAAATCAAATGTGTTTCAAAAGTGGAGTTATTCTTTAGATAAATAATATCAATTTACTATTCTGTGCTGTAATTTTGCTTTGTGCTATATTTTATTATTATTGTTTATTTTAAAAGTGGCATTGGCTTGCAGATGGAGCATGGTATCAAGAGGGGCACTAGGCTGAAAGTTGTGATTCCTCTTCTGTAAGGAAATACACATGACATGCTTCCAACATTCCAAAACCATGGCAAAAAAGAGTGTGATCTAAATAAGCTTACAGTCTAGAGCTGGTTCAGACAGTAAAAACAGCAGTCAGATGTGTGGGCACACTCTGACCTTGAAAATATCTTTGAATGATTATGACATCAAAATGCATGTTCCAGCTCCCAAGCTTATATGTTAATATTCATGGAGGTTGAGCAGCTAGTTTTCGCTGACCCCAGGCTAATTCCAGGGGAAATGGTAACTGGAATCTTAAAAAATCCCAACCAGCTAATTGCCAACTCCCTTGAGTGCAATTGGATAGGAGTGTTTGCTTTTGTTTGTTGATACCAATAGATGTTGCTCAAACCCAGTTAAAATGATAGAAACAGCCATCTGTACGTTATATTTTTCTTTTTCAATCATTTTTATAAACCGTACATTTATAAGACCATACAATACAAAATAGAAAAGTACCGGTACATAAAAACATTGGTAACATACACCGGTGGTTGCTAAAGAACCGGACTTATGCTATTTTGGGCTATGACCAGATTCTTAAGAGTAGAGGAGACATCCTCCAAAGAGGATCTGCCTGACTGGAGGACACCTTCATCAAAGATGAAGGGTCCTCTCAGCCATGAATCACTGTAGCTGGTCTTTGTGTTTGTATACACAGCATTCAAACTGGGAGTGGGACCAATGGTGGCCAACCAGCGACCCCACACTGCTCCCCAAACTATCCAAAGGGGTAGTAGATTGGAAGAAAATAAACAGGGAAGAAAACAAAGGAGGAAGGGTTAAGAAGTGAAGATGTACGTTATATTTTTTAATGAGAAAAATAAACAGTAGTTTTCTGGTTAGTTATATACAGTACAGGAAGGGAAAGTCTGCCAGCAATACTTACATGATTATATAAGATTTTAATGATTGGTTTAGATCTACTTTAAAATGCAACTTTATTTGTGGAGCAATTATATCAGTTTTTATAGTAAAACAGAGAAGCAAGGCTACACATAGTAGGCAATAAGGCTGGGAATAGACGGCTTAAAGTTTGGCCGTTCAGCATGCAAGAGACAGACAGAACATGACTTGATTCCCCCATTCTCCTAACAGCATTGATGAAGGAATCTGCATTGTATTTAAGCACCTGTGGCATCCATGGCTGCATGAAAACAATTGCAGTGCCACCCATGGCTTGAGTTTTGGCCGATTTAGCATTCATCAGTCTAATCGTGACTTATTTATGTCCAAATTAAGAGGGCAAAGGCAATATCATTTGGTAAACCAGTAAAGAATGGTCCAAGAAGACTTGACAATGGATATGCAATATTGAAGACATGGGTTACAAGGGACTGTTTTTCCCCAGACACCCCTTCTGGTTTGTACCTGGAGCACCCCTCAGTTTTTTACACTTTAACAACAACTGATGATCTTCTCCATATAATTTTTTTTTGTCTTCACAATGTTTATTGCTTCTGACTAAACGGTTTATGGAAAGACCACATGACCACCTTGCATTCTGTAATAGCAAACCAGTCAGTCAGTAAAAGGGTTTGATGGGAGTTGGCACCTGACACATTTGTCCCTGTCACTCCAACAAGTCATCTCTGTGTATAACAAATCAGCTTCATAACATCTCCGCCTGGCTTTCTGCTGGCAATATTGATGCAGGCTGCACAAGATTCAATCTCACAGAGAGAATATTACAATTCTGTGGGGGGAAGATTCCTCATTTGATTAGATTCTGCACTGTATATCTCCTTTAAAGAAATATTTCTGTAATATCTGTGTGTGTCTTTTGTTTGATTCATTGCTTGTGACAACAATTAATATACTGTCCTATACTATTACTATAACTGCAAAAAAATACCTAAATAAATACTATTATTCAACACAATCGGTTTTATAGGGGAACTTTATTCAACATTTTGAACTGAAAAAGCAGAAATGATAGGAGTTCTTATTTCAATCATAAATGTATTTTGGGAGGGTGATATTAAGCTTTGCCTCCTCCCAAATGAACCAGCCCTTTCTCTGACAAGCCCTGCATACTGTACATACTTATAGACACTGCAGAGGTTAGAATTTGTAGCTGCCAATGCTAAACATAAAGGTTTGATCTTTTAAATAACAGTCACTAGAATGAAAAAATGTATGTTTTTAAAATTAAAGTGGAACTTCGGTCAGAAAATTAGGTCCTGATAGATCACTTAATGCTGGTCCTTTTGCAGGTATAGCTATGTAAAACATTAAAAATAAGTGCCTATATTGTTTAAAGCTCAGTATGGCGCTGTCTCACCCTGCTCTGCACATACTCAGTTTCTCTCTATTCTCAGCATTGTGCCTAAAATCAGAGCCCCTAGAGACAAGATCTGCAGACAGCTTTAGGATTTACTGTTGCTGAAGGGAGACGAAAGCAATATGAATGACGCAAACTGTGCCAATACAAAAAATTGATTAGGGAGGGAGAAAAGAAAAGCTGGAGAGGTGACAGGACAAACTCTGCTGCTAGGGAGTCACAAAAGAGTTAAACCTAAAAGATTAGTGTCTTATCTCCCTGTTATTCACTCCTCTCTTCCTCATGGCAGCCTGTAAAATTCAGCACTGTAAAGCTTCTGTCAGCCTTCCTCTCTAGCTGAGCCAAGAAATACAATCAAGGCTCGAAATGTACATATGTTATTTGAAGAAAGTAACATATAGTTTTTGAGACCAAGGAGGAGAGTTTCCAATAAAGAAGTAAGTGCTCTGGGCTGCAATAAAATGGCAGCCTCCAGCAAAAAGAAACACGAGCAATACTGGAGACAATTTACAGCACACACTAATTTGGTAGCATAATTATTAATGTGGAGTGTATGTTATTTTTTTTAAGAGCATTATTTGTTAATAAACTGTTATGGGTAAGGCTGGGTTCACACTTGAAATAGATGCGGTTGACGGCAGGGGTCCGGTGCAAATTTTTGCCTGAATTCGGACCTGAAACGGAGGCAAAGATGCACAGGACCCCAGTGCAATTCGCTCCGCAGCTGCTCCGGAGTTGTGTGAACTGGCTCCCATGAGAGCTGATCAAAATCTCCTGTCATACGAATTGGATGCATCCAATTCGCATTATTGTGAACCCAGCTTAAAGTGGAGGTCCGCCATTTTTTTTTTCAAAGTCAGCAGCTACAAATACTGAAGCTGCTGACTTTTAAAATAAGGACACTTACCTGTCCAGGGAGCCCGCGATGTCAGCACCTGAAGCCGATCTATCCCTCGGCTGTCGGGTGTTGCCACCGCCATCTTCGGTAAGGGAATCAGGAAGGGAAGCCTTGCTGTCTTCTGGGACCTGTGTGTCTCCCAGAAGACAGTGGGGGGGGGACGGATGGAGAAGGCGCCGGAAGTGGCGTAGATACCTGCGGGTGGCTCAGGTATCTATGCCCGGAAGTGGGAGCAAAATACCTGTATTAGACAGGTATAGGCTCCCTCTCCCCCCTGAAAGGTGCCAAATGAGACACCGGAGGTGGGGAGGAACTGGAAAAGCGGAAGTTCGATTTTTGGGTGGAACTCCGCTTTAAATGTAATTTCACCAAATGGACAGTTTGAGTAACGCACATTTGTTAATACTAAAAAGGAAAGGTTGATCCTAGGCAAAAATTCAACT
This sequence comes from Aquarana catesbeiana, assembly GCF_042186555.1. Classification (NCBI taxonomy): domain Eukaryota; kingdom Metazoa; phylum Chordata; class Amphibia; order Anura; family Ranidae; genus Aquarana; species Aquarana catesbeiana. The sequence continues at coordinate 84,411,648 of NC_133336.1, forward strand.
AAATTCAGTCAAACTGATTGTTTTTTCCTTGTGTTATTTTTAAATCAGATCAAACACTGAAATCTAAAAACAAAATATTTTACTTTGTTACCTGTATGATGTTCTGAACTAATGACAGATTAGCATAGTGTACAAAATCTACCTGTAAACATATGAGGATGGTCATTCAATTCAGCCAGATTAGAAAAAAGATATCCAATCTGGGCCATGTTACACTGACTAAAGTTGCGGGGAACAGTCAAATGCACAGCTTAGCTCAAGCAATGACCATGTCTGTACTACTCATCCTCTCTTCCTCTGATCTCCATTCATATTAACTTACCCTGATGATTAAGCAAAGCTCCTTAGTTACCAGTCCTGACCATGGAAGATGATGAATGATCACCCTGTTGCCCTCTAACGTCTATGGGCAACCTCAAAATGTAGTTCCACTTTCACAGTCAAATTTGAGGAACCTCCACTATATGCACTATATATTTGTTATGTGTTTCCATGCACAGAGCATACCTAAAAATAATGTACTTATTTAAGGACACTGGACATGCCACACACACTCAAAAACACACCATCAAAGTACATAATACATGTGTAACACATCCAGTCCTTCTACCCTTCTGCTGCCCCCCCCCCCCACTTCCCAGCAAATCTGGTCCCTGAAAATAAAGCTGGAAGTCGCTGTGTAAATACAGCAGCTCTAACAACTCTTGCTGTCAAAAAAAGAACCGTCTGACTTAATGTTTAGCAACATTGTTCAAATGGACATAGAAAGATACAAAGAAACATTGTTACTTTTATCAATCAATTCAATGCTCCATGCTATGGGTCTGTTACCAAGTGCAGCTGCCCCCACCATGCTTATATCCTATGAATAGGATGCAACCAAGTTAAGTAAATACAATATTCCCTGCAGTGACACCATACACATGGAACTGTACTGTACACATGGAAAAGTTGCATCCTTAACTAAGTAAAGTGCATGTATCAGTGTAAAGTGCATGTATAAGTAAAGTGCATAAATCAATAACACACATTTCAACTATAACAACCACAGTGCAATATAGTGCATAAATATTGTAAACAATATAAATTCTGTGCAAAATTCAGCAACACAAGCATTTACTGACTTTTGCTGCAAGCTTACAAGCTTACTATTTTTTTTTTAATATAATCTTTATTTAGAGTTTTCATCAGAACAGGTCAGCAATAAAAACACATAAAGGGAAAAAATAAAGTAAAACATAAAGCATAGAAAAAAGCAAAGTAATCGTCATCATCTATGACTTTGAAAGACAATGTCGTATGTCATCGCTTTATTAAACCAGTGAAGTCCTCCTCCCCGACAATCAGTCCATATGGGTACAACCCTCCCCCTTAACAGGGAGAGGGAGGAGGACCCTGTTAACCTCAAACAAAATCCTTACCAACATAGGACTCACAACATAATCATTATACTGATGACCAGAAAAATATTGAGTCGAAGTTATTGTTCACAACATGCGAACTCAATATTCACGCCTGGTTTGCTGATTGATTGGACACCGTAGCCCTGGGTTTGACACTCGGGGGTTTTTGGTTCGCTATGACTAGTTGTTTAAATTTGGGGTCAGCCAGAGCCAGCAAGGCAGTGTCCAAGCTGGAAGAGATTTAGAGGGACCCAGATATGTGGTTTCTCCAAGATGCCCAAATGGAGTCAAACCGTTTCTGGTTACTCCTACATGTGGCAAGTCATTCCCCCACATTCCCCATCCATTCCACTTCACTTGGGATGCGCAAGCTTTTCAAATAAATTGGAATTAGGCATCTAGCGCATTGAGAAGGTGTAGGAGAGCGGTTCATTTATAGCATGCTAAGGGCATGGAGGGACGGTGGAGGAGGAAATGACTTGGTAATTCAGGGATGTCCACACCGAGACCATCAGAGATATGCTTACTAACCATTAACAAAAAGGTCTCAGTATGGGGCATTCCCACCATATGTGGAGAAGTGTTCCTCTCTGTTCACAACCCCTCCAGCACCAGTCAGAAGCCGTGAGATAAATCCTAGCCAGGATCGTAGGCACCCGATACCACCTTGAAAGTATTTTATAGTTATTCTCTTGAGTTTTATGCCGCGTACACACGGTCAGACTTTTCACCTACAAAAGTCCGACAGCCTGTCCGACATACTTCCGGCGTACCTTCGGCGGACTTGCGGCAGACTTTCTTACGAACGGACTTGCCTACACACGACCACACAAAAGTACGACAGCCTAGTACGCGGTGACGTACACCAAGTCCGACGAGACTATAAAACAGAAGTTCAATAGCCCGTACGACACCCTTTGGGCTCCTTCTGCTAATCTCGTGTTTATCTCGTGTTAGTAGAAGTTTGGTGAGAGACGATTCGCGCTTGTGAGACTCGTATTTTTCAGTTCGTTTTAACTGTTGTTCAGTCTGTGCTTGTGAGGTTTGTATCTGCTTTTCAGTGCGTTTGGTCAGTTGGCATTGAGAAATCTTTGTTTTATTGGCCGCTCGTTCCTGATTTTCAGGTCGTTCTTCACAGGCCTTGCTGTTCTTCAGTGCGTTCTGTTAAGTGCGTTCTGACCAGCCGACCGTTTTGAAACCATGTTACCTGTACGTACTCGTCGTCGAGCTCGTGCATTGTATGTGTTTGGTGCTGTAGTTTATTCTTCAGCCCAAGACCAGTCCATGAACAGGGCGAGGAGGAGTTCATGGACCAAGAATTGGTTGCTTCAGCGTGACCAGTTCTGTCACATGCCTTTGCTCCGTGAGATCCGTGAGAATAATCCTGAGGATTTCAGGAACTTTCTCCGGATGACGGACCCCGTTTTTGACCGTTTGTTGGCTTTGCTGACCCCCTATATCAGCAGGCAGGATACCTGCATGAGGCAAGCCATCACTCCGGAGCAGAGGCTAGTTGCCACGTTGCGGTACTTGGCGACAGGGAGAAGCCTGCAGGACCTTAAGTTCTCGACAGGCATCTCCCCCCAGGCTCTGGGTATCATTATCCCAGAGACCTGTTCTGCCATCATCCAGGTCCTGCAGAAGGACTATATTAAGGTAAGATATTTTTCTTTTATTAGCATCACATGTTCTTTTATGTAATCTTTGATAATGTAATGTATTTCTTGCTTCAAACACTACTTACCATCATTGCAATATAGTGTGAATGTCCCCTTTTTATCCTCACACATGCTGGATTTTTTTCCTGTTATTTTTTGTCATGCATGTATATTTTCCTTCAATAACCTCCCCAGCATGCAGTGATGTGAACATATCCACCTAGTCTACTCATTTTGAATGTATTTTGTTTGAGTGTATTTAGTGTGCTTATAATTAGCAATTAGCTAGATTTCACAACCCCCCCCCCCCCCCCTAAACTCACTCCAAATAGTGTGCTGCTAATTAGCAATTAGCTAGATTACACAACCCCCCCCCCCACCCTCGTAAAAATTTGCTTGAATGTTCTGTGGTGTTGATTTGTCTCAAGCAAATATATGTTGCACTTTGCTAAATGCATGTGCACTCTACAAGTGCATTTGTTCCAGTGCTTTAGTAAATGAGCAGAAGCTCTGCTGATTTCCATCATCAAATCATATGCAAGCCTCAAAGTGTTTTCATTAATTGCCCTTGCATGTGATTGTGTACTCCTTGCAACATGAATGCCTTTTTACATTACCTCATTTACTGTAAGCTGGTTAGCAACTGCACCTGCAGAGTGCGACAACTGCAGTCTTGTAGCCTTTTTAGTCCCTAAATTCCTGCGTGTCCTAAAAGTAATCTTTTTTAGGGATTTCACAACCCCCTAAAATGTAAGCAATGTTCCATCAGAGGGGGTGAGCAATCTGATAAGTGTGCCTTTCCATATTAGTTATTCCAGAAGAATTAAATTATTTAATGTTATACTGATGCTGGGGACTATAATGTTTTTAATTGTCTAATTTTCTTGCAATGTTAGCTTACAAATTAATTGATTTTGGTTTTCTTGTTTGATTCCCCAGTTTCCTTCAACGCCACAGGAATGGCAGACTGTGGCATCCCATTTTGCCAGCCGTTGGGACTTTCCCAATTGTGGAGGGGCTATAGATGGGAAACATGTCCACATCGTGCCACCACCCCATTCGGGGTCATACTATTTTAATTATAAGGGGTTCCACAGTATTGTTTTAATGGCGGTGGTGTCGGCACACTATGAATTTTTATATGTGGACGTGGGGAAGAATGGCCGGATGTCGGATGGAGGAGTATTTGCCCAGACGGAGTTCTGCCAGCGTCTCCAGAGTGGTGGCCTGGGATTGCCACCTGATGCGGATAACGTGGAAGGACTCCCCTTTGTCTTCATTGCCGATGAAGCCTTCGCTCTCAGCAAGCACCTCATGAGGCCATTCCCCCAAAGAACCCTCACCCCGGAGAGGAGGGTTTTTAATTTCCGGCTGGCCAGAGCTAAAAGAGTGGTTGAGAATGCGTTTGGAATTCTGGCCAGCCGGTTCCGCCTGTTTCAAACAGCCATTAATTTGGCGGAATACAAACTTAATTTTATAATTTTATCGTGCTGCATTCTGCACAACTTTTTAAACAAACATTCTCAGAATTATATAGGCACAGTTGGGCCTGAGGCCGGACAAATAGATGCCAACCTTACGGGCCTGGATACTGTCCGTACTGGCTTGGCCCCCAAAAGTGCCCGTCAAGTTAGACAGCAATATGTTAATTATTTTATGGGTAGGGGGGCCATTGCAATGGGCCAGGATATTTAATTTTTTACAATAAAAAAAATATTGATGAAATCTTGCATTATATTTATTGCTTGCCTTTCTTTTGGGCTGTCTCCTAGGTTATGGTCGAGCAGTTGTAGTGCCAACTGTATTTTAATTTTAAATGTCTAAATAAGCTCCATTGCCACTGTAAACAACTTTTTTACAATTATAACCAAACTGATACTGAGCATTGAAATAACAAACCACACATTTATTTAATTCCTATAAGGAGATGTTTTTATTCATGGTTGTTATGCATTCAGTTCTGCATTTAGTATAAAATGTTCATAGACAAAAATATAATGATCTCTTAATAATTTTGCAAAATATAATTATATTTAAATATTTCTCCCTAATCCACAAAAAAATATTTTTGGCTTTTTGATTTTCGCAAACAGGCTTTTTTTTTTTTTTTTTTTTTTGTTTTTAAAAATCAAGTTTTTTATTTTTTTTGGTTTTTTTAAAATCAAGTTTAGTATTTTTTTTGGTTTTTTAAAATCAATTTTTTTATTTTTTTTGGTTTTTTTAAATTAAGTTTTATTTTTTTTTTGGGTTTTTGAGAAAATCAATTTTTTTTTTTTTTTTTTTGGTTTTAAAATCAAGTTTTTGTTTTTTTTTTTTTGGTTTTTTTAAAATCAAGTTTAGTATTTTTTTTGGTTTTTTAAAATCAATTTTTTTATTTTTTTTGGTTTTTTTAAATCAAGTTTTATTTTTTTTTGGGGGTTTTTGAGAAAATCAAATTTTTTATTTTTTTTTTTTGGTTTTAAAATCAAGTTTTTGTTTTTTTTTTTGGTTTTTTAAAATCAAGTTTAGTATTTTTTTTGGTTTTTTAAAATCAATATTTTTATTTTTTTTGTTTTTTTTAAATCAAGTTTTATTTTTTTTTGGTTTTTTAAAATCAATTTTTTTATTTTTTTTGTTTTTTTTAAATCAAGTTTTATTTTTTTTTGGTTTTTTAAAATCAATTTTTTTATTTTTTTTGTTTTTTTTAAATCAAGTTTTATTTTTTTTTGGTTTTTTAAAATCAATTTTTTTATTTTTTTTGTTTTTTTTAAATCAAGTTTTATTTTTTTTTTGGGGTTTTTGAGAAAATCAATTTTTTTATTTTTTTTTTGTGTTTTTTAAAATCAAGTTTTTTTATTTTTTTGGTTTTTTTAAAATCAAGTTTTTTTTTTTTTTTTGGTTTTTGAGAAAATCAAGTTTTATTTTTTTGTGGATTTTTTAGGTATTTACGAGAAACAGCCCTCCTTTTTTAAATTGGGTTAAACAGCCATTTCTGTTCAGCCAAAAAAATAAAGAGAAGGCCCAGAATGGGGTCAGCAAAACAGGAAATGAAGGACATGATTGATGTTTTGGGGTTTCAAAAAGGGCATTTAGATTCGACCCAAAACATCAATCATGTCCTTCATTTCCTGCTGCATACGATCCAGCCGATTACGCATTTCATCGATGTCCTTATTCCAGGCCATTATTTGACCAATTAGCCGTTGGGCACTTTCTGAGGTGAAATAGTCACTTCTTGTACCTAAAGTGGAATGAAACCAAAAAATGTATTTAGAAATATGCACACATACATAGTTTTTACCTTACCATAATAAAGCTGTTGTCTCAGACACTGACCTGGTGGGGTGCCCATGTAGCATAATTCCTCCACATCCTCGGGGGTGGCACTGTTGCTTGAATCAAGCACAACCAGATCCCCTAAAATAGAGTAGACAAATTACATTAAACAAAAGGCAGCCATGCATAGATTACCGTAAGCTGGTGTGTCAGACACTCACCTGGTGGGGTGCCCATGTCGCCCACCTCTCCTTCCTCCACATCCTCAGTGGGACTTGGGCTGATTTCCCAATCATGTTTGGCTTGGGGTGGACTGTCTTCTTGTTGGCTGAGTGATTTTTCCCCTATGTGAAACAAAAAATTATTAATCTACTTAGCACACAGATATTTTAGTACATAGTAATTTTCCAACATTTGTAGTGAAGTGGTTTGTGTAGAGTTCCTATTTTACCTCAATATTTAAAATTATAAAGACATATCGTATAGATAGATATCTAGATATCAATATCTCAAAATATAGTTAATAATCTTTTGATCTCTCTCTCTTTCTCTATTCTATATCTGGAACAAAATCTCTAAATATCTAACTAAATGTAAAGAAAAAAAAAAAGCTAACTTAAAATATTCCAAAAGAATGTTTTACATTTCTATATCTATCTATCTACCTATCTCTATATTTCTCTCTCTCTCTCTATATATTTTTCTCTCTCTCTCTCTCTCTCTATCTATATATAATATATATAGATATATATATATTATATATATATATATCTATAGATATATATATCTATATATATCTATAGATATATATATAGATATATATAGATATATCTATATATATCTATATATATATATATAGATCTATATATAGATCTATATATATATATAGATATAGATATATATATATCTATATCTATATATATATCTATATATATATAGATCTATCTATAGATATGTAACGAGGTTTAGTAAAAGATCGTTTAAAACGATGAACAAAAAAATCGTATAGGAAGGAAAAGCACATGGAGCAGTATACAAGGTAATAAACACAAGAGAAAAACACGACAAGTACTTACTTTTTTTAAGAACTTTCCGGATACGTCTGTATTGATCCGGCTCCCTGAGTTTCAGGTCAGACCATCTTTTTCGAAGTTGATCTCTGGAGCGCTGGACCCCAAAAGATGCCTGCAAAGTGTCCACGACCTTCGCCATTATTTTGGCCTTGCGCAAATTTGGCCGTGCGTACGGCCCATACTTCCCATCATAGTCGTCTTTGTGAAGAATGGCCACCATCTCCACCATCTCTTTAAAACTCATATTAGAGGCCTTAAATCTAGGCCTCACAGATCTTGACGTTCCGGCCTCCGGGCTGTCTCCACTACCTGAGGTCGTCAACATATCAGGTGTCTCCGCCATTATTTACCCCACTACGCGCCGTAACAAAAAATGGGCGGAGAACATGAGTTAATTTCGAACGTCAGGGGCGGGCGACGCAGGCGGAGTTTCACACATGCGTAGTGTATAAAGAGGGCCCTTGCGCACGTGTCGTACGTACGTTCTGTGCGTCGAATTAGGGGGCGGAGAACATGAGTTAATTTCGAACGTCAGGGGCGGGCGACGCAGGCGGAGTTTCACACATGCGTAGTGTATAAAGAGGGCCCTTGCGCACGTGTCGTACGTACGTTCTGTGCGTCGAATTAGGGGGCGGAGAACATGAGTTAATTTCGAACGTCAGGGGCGGGCGACGCAGGCGGAGTTTCACACATGCGTAGTGTATGAAGAGGGCCCTTGCGCACGTGTCGTACGTACGTTCTGTGCGTAGGTGATAGTGGACCAGGACGTTACAAAACGAAGGTAATTTTAAATATATTTTTTTTGGGTTTTATGGTCATGACTTTGTAGCAAGCGGCCTATATGGCTTGATAGATTGATGAGGCCTACATAGGGAGAAGATGATGAGGGGTTAGCAGAAACCTATAATAAGTGTTTTTTGTCTTGTGACTTTATCTTTTCCAGATATAATGAATCCCCTATTTAAGGATCCAGAGTTCCTTACAGCTTTTATTTCTAAATATCGAGAGATGAGGAATTTGTGGGAGGTGAAACACCCTCAGTATTATGCAAAGCATGTGAGGAAGTCAACGCTGGAGAGACTTCTGTCCTTTGTCCAGGCGACCATCCCGGAAGCAACAATGGAGACATTGCTCAAGAAAATTGGGGTCTTGAGGAACATGTATAAGAGGGAGCATAAGAAGATCCAGGAATCAAGGAGATCAGGAGCATCAGCAGATGATGTTTATGTACCCAGGCTGTGGTACTACAATCAACTCCGTTTTCTTGATGACCAGAATGAAGCCAGGCCATCACTTTCAACCCTTCCCTCCACCCTTCCCTCCACCCTTCCCTCCACCCCAGCAGAGGCTGATGAGGAGCAAGCTGGGTCTTCCATCCTGGATGAACCGGATATGACCATCTGGAGTCAGGTAAATTATTTTAACAAATATTTACTGTACTAATATTAATGATGTTAACTGGATGTTATAATTGTCTAAAATAATTTTGCACTCAAAATTGTGTATACATATCAATTGACAGTAGTGGCTAAATATGTTTGGCACCTGCTTGAAATAATTAGGGTGTCTGATTAGACTCTTTTATTAAAGAGATGTATTCACATTGAATTTGCTATTCATGAGAAGCAAACTGTGTGTCATTGATGAACCCAAAAAAATATACTCAAACTATTGTCCTTTTTTTATACACAGGATGAGTCCATCCAGGAGGAATGTGGGGAAAGTGGCAGGCAGGAGGAGACCGGGCCCATGGACAGCCTGGAGGAGGCCGGATTCACCATCATCCTGGAGGAGGCTGGGCCCAGTGTCAGGCAGGAGGTGGCTGCTCCCAGTGAGGTGGCTGCTCCCAGTGAGGTGGCTGGGCCAAGTGAGGTGGCTGGGCCCAGTAGGAGCCTGACCGAATCCCAAGTGCCTAACCTCCACCTTCCCAAAAAAAGGGCCAGGAAGGGGATGGTCACACAGGACGCATCCCTGCGCCTCATGCAAGAGGCCACCCGTTTTTTAAGGAGCCCCCCCGAAGTGGAAGAATCCTATGGCTGCTACTTAGCCAGCAGGCTTCTTCAGATGGATTGGGAGCAGCGCCTCATTTGTGAGCGCCTATTTGGGGAAATAATCCATAAGGGGCTGCAGGGCACGCTAACACGAAACACCCAACTACATGAGGCAGCCCCCCCTCCTCCTCCTCCTCCTCCTCCTCCTCCTGCCACAACTGAAACACCAGAGCCACAGCCTCAAAAGAAGGCTACAGGGAAGGCTGCAGGGCAGCGTGGAGGAAAGGCTGCAGGGAAGAGAAGAAAGTGATGACCTGGGTTCAGTCTGGTCTGACAGAAGACGCAGGCTGTTGTAGGACCACAGTCTGGGGACATCTAGATCATCTGCTGGTGCTGTTGATCTCTGGGATTCTTGGACCAGATTGTGCTCCCTCTTATATGGACTCCGCAAGATCCCAATTTTCTTGGACACCGACTTTTGCCAGCGTTGACTTCCTCTTTATTTTATTTTGACCATGAATAAATGGATCTTTTTTGAGTTTAGCCAAAGACTTTATGTGTTTTCTTTTAAATCATTGATTTTACACACAATGTTAAATTAACAAGGGACAACAATCTCATTGAGTTTGAAAAAAACACACCAAAAATACATTACTAATGTTAATAATGTTCAAGTGGTAAGTCTTGAAAATAAAAAAATCTACATAACCAAAAACGGTGCTTTGGGTTAACTTTATCTAAAAACTAAAAAATAATCACTAGAAAAAAAAAATAGAATAATGGGTTCTTTGTGGTAACTTTACAAACCTAAAAAAAAAAAAAGGGAAAAAGTATTATTAGTATGGAAACATTGTTTTTAAAAAGCATACTATATCATTCATGAGATCAAAGAGAAAAAGAATCCAGAAATCAGTTTGGGAGAACTCTGATTATGAACAGCAAAACACCTTCGTTCTTTAGAGCATTCGTAAAGAAGAAATAAAATGCGCTGCATTCAACGATCACAGATTTTGCAGCGTGATGAATGTGCTACCTACAATACGAACACTAGTTTTACTAGACCGAGTGCTTCCGTTTAGTTTTTGCTTATGAGCATGCGTCGTTTTTTTGTCCGTCGGACTAGCATACAGACGAGCGGACTTCGGGGTCCGTCGTAGTTACGACGTAAAGATTTGAAGCATGTTTCAAATCTAAAGTCCGTCGGATTTGAGGCTAAAAAAGTACGTTGAAAGTCCGGAGAAGCCCACACACGATCGGATTACCAGCCAGCTTTAGTCCGTCAGCGTCCGTTGGACTTTTGTAGACAAAAAGTCCGACCGTGTGTACGCGGCATTAGATTCAACTGAACTTGAGTGCATTAGGAAATATAGACAGTTTGGTTGTTCATTCGTAAACTCAAACTGGAAGTCACGCTCCCATTCTTTAATATAAAGTGGTTTAGGACTAGGCTTAGCTGCTTCTAGTAGTTTATAAAGGGCAGAGATCATGTATGGCTGAGGGTCTTGTTCGACCCATAGGCTTTCAAACTCCGTAAGGGTAGCTCTAATCGGTGCCGCATGATACTGCGATGTGACAAAGTTCGAAAGCTGGCGGTAGCGCCAAAAATCTAAGGGGAAACTGCCGTAACGTTCCCGTAGGGTAGTAAGTGGAACCAAAGTGGAAACAAAACGTGCCAAACTGTGGATGCCATCTCTCGCCCAGGTTCCAAGAAAGGACAGCTGCTCACCAGGGAGGAACCTAGGGAATCCAGCCACCTGGGCCAGTGGCGAGGTTGGGGGGGCCAGGGCGAGATCTTTATTCAGTCTGTCCCACACCTTCAGAGTATGGGCAGTCAACGGAGACACCCAATCTGAAAGTCAGCTGTCCTCTGTTGGAACCTACGGAGCGTACGACCGGCTATAACTTTCTCCATTTGAACCCACAATTTAGAACTTGTGTGGAACCTCCAGTTGAGAATATGTTGTAATACAATTGCCTGGTAATATTGGGAAATGTTATGCAGACCCAAACCGCCATTTCGCTTAGACCGCTGCAGAATCGCCACAGCTAGGCGCGGTTTCTTCCCACTCCACACAAACCGAATGAACCGGTTATGAAGCTCCTTAAAAAAGCATGGGGGTAGAGGTATTGGCCCCATCTGCAGGATAAACATTACACGGGGCAATATTGTCATTTTGATGATATTTGTGCGGCCAACCCATGTAAAAGTCTCTTTGTTCCATGTTTTTAGGTCTAAGCTGATTTTTTAAAGTAAAGAGAGATAATTGCAAGTGTATAGGGTATCTAAGTTGTCCTTAAGATGTACACCAAGGTATCTCATGGGACGCCCAGGTGAAAGGGAAGGAACAGTGATTGGTAAGATTTCCGATTTTGCATAATTAATCCAAAAAATAGACACCTGACAATAGGCCGATAGTTCCTCCATCAGTTTTGGCAGCGAGACAATGGGGTCCACAATGTGGAAAAGGACATTGTCCGCATAAGCTGAGCTTATGTTGCACAGCACCTACAGGAACCCCCTTGATATTCTGATTGGATCATATTTTCCGTAACAGTGGTTCCAGTACCAGAGCAAATAGTAGGGGTGAAAGTGGACACTCCTGTCTCATGCCATTCCGAATAGGGAACGTCGGGGATAAGCCCCCATTCACCCTGACCTGGGCCGTAGGGGACATGTATAGCGCTGAGATCTAACACAACATGTGTGAGCCCAACCTCACCAGCACAGCATTAAGGAAGTCCCAGTCCATGCGATCAAATGCCTTCTCAACGTCAGTTGAAAGGATCAAGTAGGGCGGCAAATGATCGCATGTACGGACGCAATGAATGAGCTGGAGGGCTCTGATAGAGTTGTCTCTTGCCTCCCGGCCCATTATAGATCCCGTCTGATCAGGGTGAACTCAGGAAGGAGGTGTTTAAGGCGATTGGCGAGGATTTTAGCAAATAACTTGAAGTCCGTATTCAACATAGAAATTGGATGGTAGCTCTGTGAGAGGGTATGATCTTTGCCTTCCTTCAGGATGACTGAGATGTATGCCAATGAGGCCCCTTGTGGAAAGCACCCATTCGTAGCAAGAAAATTAAAAAATCTACACAAAGGGGCCTGCCGTTGGGTAAAGAATTTTGAGTAATAGGCCTTCGTGAAGCCATCGGGCCCGCCGCTTTTTCCTTCAGGAAGAGATCTTATAGTAGCCCACAATGCAGTGGGAGATATAGGAAGGTCCAAATCGACACGCTGCTCAGGGGACAGGCTAGGAAAGCCAGCAGAGGAGAGATAGTCCTCAATGCGTGCTCTCTTCTGTGCGGTCTCTGTAGGAGAAGCATTTGAATCTATATTGTAATGGGCAGCGTTATGGTCACGAAACATTGGTAGTATTCTCGAGGAGTGCTGCAGGGGTTCCCCAGAGGGAGAGTGTAGCTTGTGACATGCTTGCTATTTTAATAACCAAAAATAGCTGTAAAGAGGACCTTGTACTGTGGCTTTGCCCAAACAAGGCAACCTGAGGGTTCAAAGGAATATTCATGAGGATTGTCTTTAGGCTCCCTGCAACTCTTCCCTATTACTGACATCTCATGCTCAACTGGTTTACTTTGTGGTTTACTTTGTGGAGGCAGCCATCTTGCTACAAGCCGTTCTTTGCTACCTCAAACCAGAGCTGTCCTTCTGGCTGGTAGGGGGTTGATCATGAAGCAGCTGAAGATGTGGAGGAAGCACAGATTCACAGAATGAATGGAGCAGAAGTTAGAATTTTTGTGTACTGATTGGGTGTCCCCAATAACATTTTTTTTTTTAGGTAAGGTCCACTTTAAGGGGGCTATAGCAATTAGAAATTGTTTTCGTGTTTATTCCAGCCATTTATTTTTGTAATGAGAAATGTCCATTTTTTATAGTCACCACCACATATCTGACTTAAACTGCCCTGTTGAGGAAAAGTTGGAGCATTTTCCCAGCCAGTTATTGTTTCCCCTGAGAAAGGCTGGCACCCACAGTGCTTCCGTAGCAGTTATATTAGTCTTGGGTTTAGATAGGAGATATTTCATCCTAGTTATGGGAATATTATGCTGTTGTGGTGCATTTTTTATCTTGGTGATAGGAATATTAGGCTGTTGGTGCAGTTTAATCATACTAATTAAATAATGTTTATTGTGAAAATGATGTATCAATCATAATGTATATTACTATTGGGCTGATTTATTAAAGTAGTACAGAATGTTAATTTAGTTAATACAGTATAGTTATGTAAGTTGTAAAAAGCAGTACCTTTGTTTGTAAATGTATGGATGATCGATGTGAATTAATCCTCAGCTGATTCATTAAAACCGATCTCCAAGCAGTAATAAAGCTCAAACTAACGTAGCTCTGTTTTAAGTAATACATCACTAAATGTATTTGTTAAAACATAAGCAGTGTAAGTACATGCATTTTACCTGGAACCAGCCTCTTGTCAGTGCCAGATTTAATAGGGGCAAAAGGGGAAATCGCCCCAGGCCTCCCTGCCAGAGGGGGACCCCAGACTTCCTTTATAATTTTTTTTGTTTTTAATAATAAAATTAGTTTTAACTAAAAAAAAATTAACAAAATATGTAGTAGTTAAGTCAAATCCTAACCAGTGGGTTTTTCCTGTGTCTTGAATCCTTCGACCAGGCTTCCTATAAATGATTATCTCTTTCCCAAACTTTTCAGCCCATGGATCCGTACACGCCACCTCCTATGCACCTGTCAATGATGTCCACTCACCAAAAAGAGAGGGGACTTGCCATAATGCTTGGAAAGATTTTACAGAGCAATATTGTAGTGTGATGCTTAACTGTGATGCATGCAGGGCTTTTTTTCTCAAACAATAGGTGCTGGAACGTAACCACGGCCCCATAAAACCTCCCCCTACACACACCCTTCAAATCACATCAAATAGTGGGTGTTGTCAGTCAAATTTCACGAAAACAGTAGGAGGGTCTTAAAGGGGCATTAAATACCAGGAATGCATTACATACAGAGTGCAAAGATGTCACTTGTAAACACAGAAACCAGACTTCTGTGTTTACAAGTGATTGGCACCAAAGCGTCAGAGCCAGATGTGGTGGAACTGAGTTCCACCAAGTTCCCCCTGAAAAAAAGCCCTGGATGTATGACTTGCCAAGTTCCAATTACCTGTGTAATGTGTATTCAAAAGCCCCATGCACACTATCAGATTTTCTGCTGATTTTTGTCTTCAGATTTACCAAAACCATATAATATGAGGTCAAACCTTAGGAGTTTCAATTTGTATGCAATCAGGCAGGCCCTTGCGCTACATGGTTTTGGTAAATCTGAAGACAAAAATAAGCAGAAAATCTGATAGTGTGTATGGGGCTTTACAGTCAATAAAATATAGAAAAAAATCAGACAAGTGTCTTCTTTGGAACCTAACATTTTTTTAGAACAAGGTTTATCATTCATTTCAGTTCATTTTTTTATTTGTCATATAGTTAAAATTCTATGTTGAGGGGCCCCTGAACTTGAAATGCCCCAGGCAGCCGAAGGTCTAAGGCTGCCCATACATTATATCATTTTCTTGTTCAATTTCCTTTAAATTTACCTTCAACTATATAGTGCAAGGGCCTGCCTGATTGCATACAAATTGAAAGTGTTCAAGTTTGACCTCATATTATATGGTTTTAGTAAATCTAATGAAAAGTTCTACAAGAAAATTGTATAATGTATGGCCAGCCTTAATCCAACACTGCCTTTCTAGTCCCTATAGAGCATAGCTCAGACTGAGGGAAGGAGAAACAGCACAGCTGCTTGCTGTGGGGGCACTGGACAGGAGGGAGGGGCCAGGAGCTCCAGCCAGGGACCTGAGAAGAGGAGGATCTGGGCTGCCCTGTGCAAAACCCCTGCACAGAGCAGGTAAGTATATCAAGTTTGTTATTTTAATAGAAAAAAAATTAGACTTTACAATTACTTTAACGACTTGGGTCCCAGAGCCGCTCTTTCATGCAAAAATGAACCTTTTGTTTACATCTGTATTTTATCCAATCCTTTTTTTAACGGAAAAAAAATTGGGTTTTGATCCATTCCAAAAAATGGATGTTGGTGTAAGTTGATGTAAACGGATGTCAATGGATGAACATCCATTGACATCCGTTTTTTTATTAAGATGCATTGATGTCTGTTTTTCATCCGTCAACGGGTGGATGAAAAACGGACAAACAGTCTGTATGTGTGAAAGGGGCGTTAGTATCATGTACCATATATCATGCTGCAGTGCTTTATGACCAGAAAAGATTGGGAACCTCTTGAATTACGTGATAAAGCTATATAAAGCTGCCCATACAGATCCCTCAATCTACACTACATCCCATACTGCAGCTATTGAATTTTGACAGTTGACCCCATTCAGCTGTCAAAATACCTGAAGATTGCCTGCTACTGATTGGATGTGTATGCTGCTCGGCCAATACATTTCTGCATGGCTTCTTCGATTTTTGATATAGAGATGCTGGGTGGCAGGGGGCCAGCAGGACCACCCACTGAGCAAAATTTGGTTCAACAGGGATTCTCTTGGTGTATGGCCAGTTAACATCAAGCCTTAAAACTCTATCATGCGTCCACTGTTCATAAAAGAAGCAGACACTGCTATGAGAAAAAATTCAGCTGCCAACCAGCAGCTAAATGTATAGTAGCAGTGCTGGAAATAAAAGAGGTATAGATAAAACAACCTTTTCAATGGCACGGACAGATCTTAACCACCTATTGGACTATTCTAGCACACCACTGATACATTCTAGCAATGTATTATTAAGTCTCGTCCCATCTTCACTGCCTGTACTTTCTTCTAAAGTAGCTGCATGGTGGTTAAGTAGTGCGCACGTGGTGATCAGCAAGAGATCTATTAATGGATGTCATTAAAGGGAAAATTAGAAAACACAATTAAGGCATCAACCCATAGGAAGCCCGCAGCTGAGGCATTAGGGAAATAATAAAAGCGACAATTTTGGTGCCAACCCAATAATTAGAAATCTAAAAATTGGTCTGATGGTGTAAGAGTGGATGAAAATAGGAACCCCTGTATACTTTATGCTTCTATATGGCATTGTTCCAGTCGAGCTTTACACTGATCGATGTATTATACAGATCCAAATAGAATATAATTGCTTGCTCTCATTAACTCTGAAAGGTGCTAAAGGTTTGTTTTTTTAATGGTTTCAGAATGCTCACAATTTAGTAATGCTGAGGATCGAAAGGAAACTTGTATTGAGCAATTATGTAGGCTGCCATTGTCAACGTCTCCTTCTGAAAATAGCTGTCTGGCTGTCATGATGATATAATGGCACAGTCACTGATCTAGAACAAGGGTGTATGCAGATAAGGAGATTTGACTTCACCCTCACTTTTTATTATGCATACGTGTTCCAGGTCAAAAGTATTGAAGCCAAAGGCAGCCAGGCAGTTGGTATTCTTGGAAGAAGGTCAGTAATTGCAGCTCCTGTTTATCCTTTAGTAATAGTTTGCAAGCAAATAGTACAAGAGCTGCAAGCAAACAGCTAAATACACATGTGGAATATACAGTGGGAAAAATAATTATTTGATCCCCTGCAGATTTTGTATGTTTGCCCACTTACAAAGAAATGAAGGGTCTATAATTATTATCATAGGTATATTTTAAATGATAGAGACAGAATATAAAGCAAAAATCAAGAAAAAACGCATTATACAAATGTTATCAATTGAGTTGCAGTTCAGTGAGTAAAAGAAGTATTTGATCCCCTACCAACCAACAATAAGTCTGGCTCCCATAGACTGGCTACAGTATGTGCTCATGTGGTACACAGATTAGTCCTGTCAATTTAATAAGGTGCTCCTAACAATAACTCGTTATGTGTATAAAAGACACCTGCCCACAGAACCTCTTTCTTCCATTTAAACCTCACCATCATGGGCAAGACCAAAGAGCTGTCAAAGGACATCAGGGACACGATTGTAGACCTGCACAAGGCTGAAATAAGCTACAAGACCATCAGCAAGAAGCTTGGTGGGAAGGAGACAACTGTTGGAGCAATTATTTGCAAATGGAAGAAATACAAAATAACCATCAATCGCCCTGGGTCTGGAGCCTCATACAAGATTTCGCCTCATGGAGTAAGGATAATCATGAGAAAAGTGAGGGATCAGCCCAAAACTATATGGGAGAGCTTGTGAATGATCTCAAGGCAGTTGGGATCACAGTCACCAAACAAACCATTGGTAAAACAATACATCCCCATGGATTAAAATCCTGCAGTGCCCGCAAGGTCCCCCTCCTTAAGAAGGCACATGTACAGGCCCGTCTAAAGTTTGCCAATGTACATCTAAATGATTCAGCGAAGGATTGGGAGATAGTGCTGTGGTCAGATGAGACCAAAATTGAGCTCTGTGGCATTAACTCGACTCACTGTGTTTGCAGTAAGAAAAATGCTGACTATGACCCTAAAAACACCAGCCCTACAGTCAAGCACAGAGGTGAAAACATTATGCTTTGGGGCTGTTTCTCTGCTAAAGGTACAGGCTGTCTTAGCTGCATTGAAGGGCCAATGGACAGGGCCATGTATTGTAAAATCTTGGAAGAGAACCTTCTTTCCTCCAGTGAAGATGGGTCTTCGAGCATGAAAATGACCCAAAACATACTGCCAAGTCCACAAAAGAGTGGCTCAAGAAGAAACACATTAAGGTCATGGAGTGGCCTATCCAGTCTCCAGACCTTAATCCTATAGAAAATTTATGGAGGGAGCTGAAACTTCGAGTTGCCAAGTGACAGCCAAGAAACCTTAAGGATTTAGCGAAGATCTGACAAGAAGAGTGGACTAAAATCCCTTTTGAGATATGTACAAACCTAGTAACCAACTACAGGAAAAGTCTTATCTCTGTGCTTGCCAACAAGGGTTTCTCCACCAAGTACTAAGTCGTGTTTTGTTTAGGGATCAAATATTTATTTTACCAACTGAACTGCAACTCAATTTATAACATTTGTATCATGTGTTTTTCTGGATTTTTGGTTGATATTCTGTCTCTATCATTTAAAATACACCTATGATACAAATCCTAGACCCTTAATTTCTTTGTAAGTGGGCAAAAAATCTGCAGGGGATCAAATAATTCTTTTCCCCACTGTACATATGGGGGCTCTCTTACCTTCCAAAAGATTTGCATTTCGGACAATCCCATTTTGTTATTTACACAGCCTTGCCATAGAGCACAGACAGGTTGGTGACCTAACTTTTCTCAAATGTAGATACTGTAAAGCGGACCTTTCAGCAAAAGTATCATATTGTCCATTAGTATCCCCCTCCACAATATTAAAAAGCTGACATTTTTAATATTTCATTGCTTATAATTACATTTTTCTTCTTTTAATTCCACCCTTCTTTTTCCTTTCCTGCCTAGGTGAAGTATACAACCCATTCCTGCAGCCTCCTGGGATACCCAAATCACATTTTCCAGGAGACTGCAGTTCCATTCAGAATAGAACCTCGCTAAACTGGACATCATGATTGCAAACAACACAGTTAGGTCACCTCCCTGCCCCAGTCTTTGACTGGACAGTGAAAGAGCAGCAGGAAAACTGATGAGGTCACCTCTATGCTCTCTCCTCCTGTCAGCATGTTTCTTTTTAGAAACATGAAAATGCAAGGGCACCTGATTAGCCCCAAGTAATAGCCCTCCCTCACTCAGTCTGAGTGCTGCTGTACAGGGATTACAAGAGGATGAAATT
This sequence comes from Aquarana catesbeiana, assembly GCF_042186555.1. Classification (NCBI taxonomy): domain Eukaryota; kingdom Metazoa; phylum Chordata; class Amphibia; order Anura; family Ranidae; genus Aquarana; species Aquarana catesbeiana. The sequence goes on from NC_133336.1 coordinate 84,430,756, forward strand.
GAGTAAAAATTCAAGTATCAATAATAGATACATTTAAAATAAATGCAGTTATGTTTTAATAAATGAGTAATGCTTTAAAAGAAAACTTTTACTTAAATAGGAGTTCCACCCAGGGGGTCCATTAAAAAAAAAAAAAATTAAAAGTCAGCAGCTACAAATACTGCAGCTGCTGACTTTTAATTGGACACTTACCTGTCCCAGGGTCCAGCGATGTGGGGGATCGAAGCCCCGCTCATCCCCCCCCTCCGCTCGTCAGCGCCGGCATTTCAACTGTGGGCGCTGGGCTGTGGCTTCACAGCCTGGCACCCACTGCGCATGCGTGAGCGGCGCCGCGCGCCTTGATTGGCCGCTCAATCACCTGGGACCTGTAATGGGTCCCAGATGATTGACAGGAGGGAGGGAGCAGAGCGGAGCCCTTCCTGTGCCGAGGGGGAAGTGATGTCACCAGCCCAGGCAAAGGAAGAGGCAGACTACGAGGGACCACCTAGCAACAGGCATTTAGAGGTAAGTAAAAAAAAAAAAAAAAAAAAAAAAAATATCCAAATGTTTTTTTGTTTTTTTGTTTAGAATTTTTCAGGTATTTTTTTTTTGGGTGGAACCCCACTTTAATTTTTTCAGTGTTGTCCCTCAGGAGACAAACTACCCGCAGTACTTTGTCACATGTTCCTATGTGATTTGAAAGCTTAGCTATGAGGTCAGACAGGGCCCCCTTAACCCTCTCCTTATGGCTGTCCAACAAGAATAGCTAGCAAGGGGGCAGCTGCTTAAAGTAATAGTAAAGGTACCTTTTTTTTTCTTTAAATAACAACCATGTTATACTTACCTGCTATGTTCAGTGGTTTTGCACATAGCAGCCCTAATCCTCCTCTTCTTGGGTCTCCCACCAGTGCTCCTTGCTCCTCCCCCCTGCAGAGTGCAAGCCACTTGCTATGGGGGTACTCTTGCAAGCTCGCTCCCAAGCCCTACTCTTTGTGTCTATAAGACACACAGAGTGGGGCTCAGCCCCAACCCCTTACCCTGTCATTGGTTCTGATTGAGAGCAGCAGGAGCCAATGGCTTCTGCTGCTGTATCTGAGCCAATGATGAGCTAGAGAGCTGATTTCAGAGAGCCTCGGCTCTCATGCACATTGCTGGATCGAGATTGGGCTCAGTAAGTATAAAAGGGAGCGAGGGGAGCTGCTTGCAAAAGGTTTTTTACTTTACTGCATAGAATGCAGTAAGGTAAAAAACCTTTTGCCTTTACAACCACTTTAATAACCAGCACTTATCTCAGCTCCAAGCACTTGCATGAGATAAGTGCTGGTCTGAGGAATGCAGAGGGAAAGGGGGAGTGACAGCCTCCACTTCCTCTGCATTCTGCTTGCCGCCTCTTAGTGGCGTTGCTATGGGGGTGCGGGGGAGGGGGGCACTTTGTTTTAACATTTGCCTGGTGGTCAGATTTAGGTGCTTGTTCAAACCACCATGCATGGGTTAACAAGCTCTAACATGTATTTTAGATACTTTTGGATTGATATACTAAAGGAGTTGAAATGCAAAACATCTGCATATGACTTGATATTCCAGTGGAAGAGGGGTTTGCTTTTCACATGAATGGATAATTGAAGTTAATATTTACACACTTTTCTGAGTAAAGATTCTTAATTCAGGAAATCAGCCTCCTTGCATTTTGGAAAAAACTTCAAGTGAATTATTATTATTTCAGGTACTTGTATAGCACCGTCAATTTACGCAGCACTTTACATATATTGACTTAAATGGCAAACTGTGGGTCAATGCAACCTAAATGCAGCATGCAAGACTTTTATCTAATATACTACAACCCAACAAGATCATCACAACAGATTCTACCAATAAGAATGATTTTTCTCATGCCTGCACACTTGCCTGTTTTGGAAATGAAGACAAATGCATGATGTGTGTGTAGTCTGAGTGTATGTCCAGCATGATTCATGGGTGGCAGCATCTTATGTCATGTTCCCACTTCCCAAAAAACTGTCACTGCCTTCTTATGCAGAACAGGACCTATTCTGCAACCATGTGTACATAAAAGATTAACACAAAGACTTTTTCCTGTTATGTTTGGGAATACAGATGATCTCAAAGAGTTTCCTGAATGAGCTGGCATGTTCATTTCACTGACACTGCATCTGATATTGCTCTTGGCATAACATAGACTGACATTTTTCTCTGGACTGTTAATATACAGCAGGGGTGTCAAAACTTTTTTCAAAGAGGGCCAGATTTGATGAAGTGAACATACGTGAGGGCCGACCATTTTGCCTGACATTCTTTGAACGATTAAAGTGAAACGCAAATGAACTAATACACTGCCCAACAAGAATTCTCTCGCCTATGTGGCTTTGTGTGGTTAAGGGTCTAAGGATGAGCTCGGGCATGTTATTTGGATATACCGTATTTATCTGCGTATAACACGCACAGGCGTAAAACACACACCTTCACTTTAAGAGGGAAGTTTCAGGAGAAAAACAAAATTTTAAATAAAGAACTGTGAAGCAAAATAAGGGTCAGTGCCCATCAATGCAGCCTAATCAGTGCCCATCTGCAGCCTCACCATTGCCATGAATGCAGCCTCACCATTGCCATGAATGCAGCCTCACCATTACCGTTAAAGCAACCTCACCATTGCCATGAATGCACCTCACCATTGCCATGAATGCAGCCTCACCATTGATATGAATGCAGCCTCACCATTGAGATGAATGCAGCCTCACCATTGAGATGAATGCAGCCTCACAAGTGCCATGAATGCAGCCTCACCATTGCCATGAATACACCTTCACCATTGCCATGATGCAACCTCTGAAAGCAGCCTCACCATTGCCATGAATGCAGCCTCACCATTGCCATGAATGCAGCCTCACCATTGAGATGAATGCAGCCTCACAATTGAGATGAATGCAGCCTCACAAGTGCCATGAATGCAGCCTCACCATTGCCATGAATGCACCTTCACCATTGCCATGAATGCAACCTCTGAAAGCAGCCTCACCATTGCCATGAATGCAGCCTCACCATTGCCATGAATGCAGCCTCACCATTGAGATGAATGCAGCCTCACCATTGAGATGAATGCAGCCTCACAAGTGCCATGAATGCAGCCTCACCATTGCCATGAATGCACTTTCACCATTGCCATGAATGCAACCTCTGAAAGCAGCCTCACCATTGCCATGAATGCAGCCTCTGAATGCAGCCTCACCATTGCCATGAATGCAGACTTTGAATGCTCCCTCACCATTGCCATGAATGCAGCCTCATCATTGCCATGAATGCAGTCTCTGAATGCAGCTTTACCATTGCCATGAATGCAGCCTCACCATTACCATCAGTGCAGCCTGACCCATGCCCATCTACAGCCTCGGATGTGACAGGGATGGGGCGGGATGAGCGCCAACAGATTACATACAGGAGAATCTCCTGTTTACTCAGAGGCCTCTTTAATACAAAGTCCCGCCTCCTATGATAAATGGAACAGTCGTCCAATGCCAGCCCAGGAGATGGGATTTCCTATTACAGAGGCAGCCGGGTAAACAGGAGATTCTCCTGGATGTAATCTGATGGCACTCGTCCCGCCCCCTCTCTGTCCCCTCGGAAGAACGATAAATACAGTATATATCTTTTGTGGCCGCCCAACGAATCCCCGAGCGCCGATTCGTTGGGGGCTACAAAAGATATATATATATCCAAATTACCAGTGGGGCCATATGATACCGGACCACGGGCTGCAATTGGCCCGTGGGCTGGGCTTTGGACATGCCTGATATACAGTATCTCACAAAAGTGAGTACACCCTCACATTTTTGTAAATATTTTATTATATCTTTTCATGTGACAACACTGAAGAAATGACACTTTGCTACAATGTAAAGTAGTGAGTGTACAGCTTGTATAACAGTGTAAATTTGCTATCCCCTCAAAATAACTCAACACACAGCCATTAATGTCTACACCATTGGCAACAAAAGTGAGTACACCCCTAAGTGAAAATATCCAAATTGGGCCCAATTAGCCATTTTCCCTCCCCAGTGTCATGGGACTCATTACTGTTACAAGTCCTCAGGTGTGAATGTGGAGCAGGTGTGTTACATTTGGTGTTATTGCTCTCACTCTCCAATACTGGTCACTGGAATTTCAATATGGCACTTCATGGCAAAGAGCTCTCTGAGGATCTGAAAAAAGAATGGTTGCTCTACATAAAGATGGCCTAGGCTATAGGACGATTGCTAACACCCTGAAACGGAGCTGCAGCATGGTGGCCAAGACCATACGGCAGTTTAACAGGACAGGTCTTTGTCTTTGGGAAATAGATGTATGAGTGCTGCCAGCATTGTTGTAGAGGATGAAGGGGTGGTCAGCCTGTCAGTGCTCAGACCATACGCTACATGCTGCGTCAAATTGGTCTGCATGGCTGTCGTCCCAGAAGGAAGCCTCTTCTAAAGATGATGCACAAGAAAGCCCACAAACAGTTTGCTGAATACAAGCAGACTAAGGACATGGATTACTGTAACCATGTCCTGTGGTCTGATGAGACCAAGATAAACTTATTTGGTTCAGACGGTCCCAAGTGTGTGTGGCGGCAACCGGGTGAGAAGTACAAAGACAAGTGTGTCTTGCCTACAGTCAAGCATGGTGGTGGGAGTGTAATGGTCTGGGGCTGCATGAGTGCTGCCGGCACTGGGGAGCTACAGTTCATTGAGGGAACCATGAACGCCAACATATACTGTGACATACTGAAGAGCATGATCCCCTCTCTTCAGAGACTGGGCCGCAGGGCAGTAATCCAATGATAACGACCCAAAACACACCTCCAAGACGACCACTGACTTGCTAAAGAAGCTGAGGGTAAAGGTGATGGACTGGCCAAGCATGTCTCCAGACCTAAACCCTATTGAGCATCTGTGGGGCATCCTCAAATGGAAGGTGGAGGAGCGCAAGGTCTCTAACATCCACCAGATCTATGATGTCGCCATGGAGGAGTGGAAGAGGACTCCAGTGGCACCTGTGAAGCTCTGGTGAACTCCATGCCCAAGAGGCAGTGCTGGAAAATAATGGCAGCCACACAAAATATTGACACTTTGGGCCCAATTTGGACATTTTCACTTAGGGGTGTACTCACTTTTGCTACATAGTTACATAGTAGGTGAGGTTGAAAAAATACACAAGTCCATCCTATGTGTATGATTTTATGTCAGTATTAGATTGTATATCCCTGTATGTTGTGGTCGTTCAGGTGCTTATCTAATAGTTTCTTGAAACTACCGATGCTCCCCGCTGAAACAACCGCCCGTGCAAGGGAATTCCACATCCTTGCCACTCTTACAGTAAAGAACCCTCTACGCAGTTTAGGGTTAAACCTCTTTTCTTATAATTTTAATGAGTGCCCATGTGTCTTATTAACCTCCCTTCCGCTGAAAAGTTTTATCCCTATTGTGGGGTCACCAGTACGGTATTTGTAAATTTAAATCATATCCCCTCTCAAGCGTCTCTTCTACAGAGAGAATCCTCCAGACCCTTTATTAGCTTTGTTGCCCTTCTTTGTACTTGCTCCATTTCCAGTACATCCTTCCTGAGGACTGGTGCCCAGAACTGGACAGCATACACCAGGTACGGCCGGACCAGAGTCTTGTAGAGTGGGAGAATTATCTCTTTATCCCTGGAGTTAATCCCATTTTTAATGCATGCCAATATTCTGTTTCCTTTGTTAGCAGCAGCTTGGCATTGCATTCCATTGCTGAGCCTATCATCTACTAGGCCCCCCAGGTCCTTTTCCATCCTAGATTCCCCCAGAGGTTCTCCCCATAGTGTATAGATTGCATTCATATTTTTGCCACCCAAATGCATTATTTTACATTTTTTTACATTAAACCTCATTTGCCATGTAGTTACCCACCCCACTAATTTTTTCAGTTCTTCTTGCAAGGTTTCCACATCCTGCGGAGAAGCTATTGCCCTGCTTAGCTTAGTATCGTCCACAAATACAGAGGTTGAACTGTTTACCCTATCCTCCAGGTTGTTTATTAACAAAATAAATAGGATTGGTCCCAGCACAGAACCCACTACCCACCCCTGACCATTCCGAGTACACCCCATTTATCACCACCCTCTGAACTCACCCTTGTAGCCAGTTTTCAATCCATATACTCACCCTATGGTCCATGCCAACGGACCTTATTTTGTACAGTAAACGTTTTTGGGGAACTGTGTCAAATGCTTTTGCAAAATCCAGATACACCACGTCTACGGGCCTTCCTCTATCTAGATGGCAACTCAACTCCTCATAGAAGGTTAATAGATTGGTTTGGCAAGAACGATTCTTCATGAATCCATGCTAAATACTGCTAATGATACCGTTTTCATTACTAAAATCTTGTATATAGTCCCTTGATGATCCCTCAACTTTGTATTTTTTGAAGGCCTTCTTGTTTGCTTTTATATGCATTTTTACATTGGAGTTAAGCCATCCAGGATTTTTGTTTGCTCTTTTAAATTTATTACCCAATGGGATGCACTGGCTAATGCCCTTATTTAATATGCTTTTAAATTGAACCCATGTCTTCTCCTTGTTCTTTGTTCCTAAGATTTTATCCCAATTTATGCCTTCTAGCAACGTTCTTAGTTTAGGGAAGTTGGCTCTTTTGAAATTCAGTGTCTTTTTATTTCCCTTATGTTTCCTATTTGTGTGATTTATACGGAAGTCAATTGACCAGTGATCGTTGTTTCCTAAATTGCCCTGCATTTCCACATCCGTGATCAGGTCCGTATTGTTGGTAATCAGTAGATCTATTAAAAAATGGTGATCAAGTGTCGCGCAAAAATAAACCTGATGAACCACCACTGCGCTATGGTGTAAACCAAACTGTAGTACCTGTAGCTGCCAACTTGAAAAAAAGATAATGTGAAAACATATTCTAAATAAATAAAATAGTGGCACTGTAAACACCATGAAAGATTGAAGAATGGTGAATCATATACATATTAGTGATGCCCAGTGATATAAAACACAACTGCTGGAGGTGCTCTAGCTATGCCAAACAACCATATGATATATAATCGTGATAGGTGCTGTAGCTATGTCAGACAATTCTATGGTATATAATCGTGGTCCTTCAAATAAATAAACTTTTCCTTTAGTGACAAAAGAAAACTGTAAAGAAGGTCAAAACATCTATAAGCAGTTCATGCAATAGTGAAGATGAAATGTTGAAATAAAGTCCGTGCATGATAGTATGTGTCAAAGAGTGAATCTAAAACATCAATCTTCCTGTGTCATAGACATCTCCTCCACCACACCGGCTGTGATTGTGATCCACTCTTATGGAGCCCCACTCACCAGAAAATAATGCCTTGCACTTTCATGCTCGGCGTATAAGCAATGTTGAAACACCCAAAAGGGCTGCTCAGACTGGATGAAGCTGCGTCCACAGCAAATGGAGTTCTTTAATTAGCAGCACTCCTCACCAGGCAAAAGTGTATCTCCATGAAAAGAAATAATGCTTCCAATAGTGTAATATCGTTTAAAAGCATTTATTGAATTACAAAGTAAATTCTTCTATCATTGTACTCACATTCTAAAAAAGTTAAAACAGCATAAAACAGAAACTCCTTGTGACTGCTAGTGGCAATGTACTGGTGGTCACGGCGGACCCGGGATGCAGCATGCGAATCTTACACCTCCCCTCGATAGCTCCTCAACACTCCGAGGTGATACCAGCCGACCAGTGCAGAGCACAGTGCGTCACACGTTGCGAACAGATGCTGGGTTGCCGTACAGCCACGCCTCCGACATGTTTCGTCACATCGACTTCTTCATAGGATCCTATGAAACAATTTATCACATGTAATTGCACCTTTGTGGTATATGCATTAAAATGCCCTTGCGGATTAATTTATATAGGCCGCACAAAAAGGCTATTACGCGTTAGAATCGCTGAACATATAAACAATATCATAATAGGTTACAAGGACCACAATGTTTCACTCCATTTCAAGTTGAAACACAACAGGGACCCTACAGGATTGGAATTTTGGGGGGTGGAGCATCTCCAACCTCATTGGAGGGGTATAAATTGCATTCGAGAATTATCTAAACATGAAACTAAATGGATTTATTCCATGGATGTGATCTCTCCCAATGGCCTCAATATAGAGCTAGATATTAATTGTTTTATCAGCGATACTTAGTCATGGTGACTTTTTAACTGCGTATATATATATTTTTAATATATTTTTATATATTTTTAATATATTTTTAGTTTATTTATCCCAGTCTATTGTCAATTTATTCTATTTTAATTTCATTCTATTTATAATTATATTTATATCTTATTCATTCTCATTGAGTGTATATATGATATATTTGGGTATCAACTATTGATTTTCATTTTCCTGTCATTCAGATGTATCTAGTCATTTAAATGTGTCTCCAAGATTTGAATATCATTAATGGTGATTACATATCAGACATTAATATTCTGCACACAATTTCCTATGTTTTAAATATGCAGTTTATGTACTTAGAGGTGGCGGGTGGCGGCTATTATTTATCATATATAGACCGCACTGAGAAATTGATTCATAGAATGGTTTATTATGCAGATTTTGTCATATGTTTGATCTTTTTGTCCCTTAGCCATTGTCAATTGATGCTACTTCTGTTCTGCATTTGTGCTGGGGAATATTGTTCGCAGCATACATGCAGATTAGCTTCAAGCGTTTATGTACTTATTTTACATATCATGTTTATTTGTCATCTTCCATATCAGTCCGGTAAGGTGCTCGCTCAGCACCAACCAAACATAATCTATAGGAGCAGATAAGTGGGGGAGTCTTTTCTCTCACTGCTGACAGTAATCTGTACGTAGGCGTGTATCTATGGCTCCGTCTGGGTTATGTCTCTTTGGATTGGTAGCTGCGCCTGTTACTGATATAAATACCGGCCTCTCGCCGGGTAGATCACGCCCTCAGACGAAGTCCGGAAGTGACGAAACGCGTCAGTGACGTGATCTACCGGAAGTGACGTGTGCGCTCCATAGACCAGGGAGGAACCAGGAAGCGTATAGTTGTAGCTGTATAGGGCGAACGCTCCTAACACCTTTCCGATTGGAAAATGCAACAGGCACAGTGCACTTTCTTATTTGCTTTTTTATTCACAATTTTTGGTACGCTTGTTACATATGGGGGGGTATTTGGATGTTTTCAATAAAGTGTTTTAGCAATATCACACTATGTGGACATTCTATCTCTCCCACATATTTCATTGGAGCTACCAAGAGTAATACTGACATCTGGTGGTCGTTTAGAAATTGGTGCAGACCTGCTATTGCTATGACCATTCAAAGCTGATGTTTGCTGGATTTCTGGTGAGTGCAATGTCATTAGGGGTACCCCGCACGTGGTGTAACACTTGGTGGAAGGAATATCTTCACTCACAGAACACAGCAGGAGCCACTATAGGATCTTCACCACAGGATTCATTTGATATATTGAACTTTATATGAAAGCGTGTCCTGTTAATTTCGACATGAACTGCTGCTGAAATATTGAAAGACTTTAATTCATTTAAATTATTCCTTATTGCCTTTTAATCACAATCAACTATTTAAGTAGCTATTTATTTTTACTTATTTTTACTTGTTTTGCTTATGTACCGTTGGTAATTTTGTACTGGGCACGGAGTGATGTTTTGATAGGCGGGCATTTACAACATCTAATATCATTAATGGATGTGTGTTGAGTTATTTTGAGGGGGCAGCAAATTTACACTGTACACTCACTACTTTTCATTGTAGCAAAATGTAATTTCTTCAGTGTTGTCACATGAAAAGATATAGAAAAGAATAAAATATCTACAAAAATGTGAGGGGTGTACTCACTTTTGTGAGATACTGTATATTACAACAACTCTGTCCGAAACAAAATGTGCTTCAGCTGGCTCAACATATTACAATGTACAACACAAATACAACTGTAAGGAGCATGTAAGCCTCTGTGTAGATATTTAAAAGGTTATAGAGGCACCATCATCCTAAAATTAGTATTTAGAAGAAATAACCAGGGGTGAACCCTACAAAGCCCCCAGTAAGAAGAGTAATGGACTATCTCGGTACCCAATTATTGAACAAAAATATAAAAAATATGTAAATGTTTATTTATACAAAAATAATAAAAAGACATAAATCTGCAATTGTGATAAAACAGCAATTCTTGATAACGTCAACAGACAGTAAGTTATACAAACATGTCTAACTGGTCACATAGCTGGTCAGATGCTGAGGGCATATAATTCACAACGTACTTTAGATCCTCTACATGTTTCACAGTGGAAGCTGCTTCTTCAGGAATGTTATATATAGTATCAGATACAACAAAATCAAAATTCCATTATACCAATATATCATTGAATTGTAGTGAACCCTTTGTTCCTAGCCTCTTCCCCCCTTTCCTCCTTCACTGACCACCTCTCCCATCCTCCTCCCCATTGTTCCCGTTGTGTCCCTATACCATAGATACGATATGGACTATTACCAAGCAATTAGAATAGTATATCGTGTTTACTTTCAGCAATTATTGATATACTGGCATACTTACAAATTTTGCCCCCCCGTGTCCACTGCGAGGGATCCCTTGTGGTGTCCCTACCTTGACTGCCATCTGGGCTCTGGTCTTTCTTGGGTAAGCAATCAGTGACTGTTTCCCCTCACTACAATTCATTTAATATATAGGTATAATGGAATTTTTGTTTTGTTGTAGATATGTCTTTTTTCAGGGTTTACATCTACTGTAAAGGGGAACGCCACCAGAAATTAGTTATCCTTCTTTTCTGATTGTTTCTCTGTTTTTGCTGCAAGTCTTTGCCAAGCTTGGGGTCATTTTTGAGACATCTGCAGATGCAATGTTCCCCCGATTACAAAAGAATAGGCCGCTAAACCTGATCACACAGACATATTGATACAACTTGTACCTTTCATCGGTTATTAATGTACTCTTTCCTTTGGGAAGATGTTTTTTTCTCAATCCATCAGCTGAACATTTAAAAAAACTGTATTGCCTTGAAGATAATGTACATAGATGTATCAGCTGTGTAAATGTTACCTGTGATTTAAAACAAGAAACCAAGAACACATTAGTGTAAAAAGAAAAGGACAGAGGTTATTTATAATAACAGCACTGGTCGATTGTGACTCGTCATTTTCCACTCACTCTCGCTTGACTGTTGGATAGGTAATATATGCATTATGGTGTTTTGCATATCCATCTTTCCTGGATGTGTGAGCACGCTGGGAGAAACAGCTAAATAAGATTAATAGGATGCTGCTGCAGCATTGTAGTCCCTGTCAATAGAGCTGGCAAAGTGGAATTTGATTATATAGGAGATAACAGCGAGAGACACATCCTGGTTCAGTGGCCCTTGCCTGCTGATCTCCACTATATAAACATAACCTGACCTGAAAAATACATTAAAGGAAATTTGTTTTAAGAAAAATTTGAATGCTTCTACTACTGACCTACCTCTAAAAATGTTAGTTGCCTGGCTGTCTCGGGCATTAGTACTTTCTGAGGCACAGACCTGGTAAAGACACGCAATAAGCAAAGATATCCCAATCTGTACAGTATACTTGTTCCAGGTCAGTGACCCAGAAAGCTCTGAGGCTGAAATTAGCTTGACAGTGAGGCACCTAGCATTTTTAGAAAGAAATCAGCTACGGTAGCTGCCATCATTTTTGCACAATAGGTCCCTGAATAAATAAGTCAGTATTAAAAGAATCTTTCTCTGTTAAACTGGCCATATGCTATACTGAGGAAATTTTCCTGATGAATTAGTTGCAGTTCAATCAGTGGGTGGCCCTGTTGGCGCCACTCTGCCCAACATCCTTTAATTGAACAACTGAAGGAGTCGGGTAGAAAATTGTCAGCCAAACATCGCTGCAGTCCAGTCAGATTCAGCCACTGTTCGGGTATTTTAACAGCGGGGGATTTGTCCATCTGTACTGTTTAGATGGAGGAATCTGTTAGGTTTCTTCTTTATATTATTATTATTATACAGGATTCATATAGCGCCAACAGTTTGCGCAACACTTTACAATATGAGAGCAGACATTACAGTTACAATACAATTCAATACAGGAGGAATCAGAGGGCCCTGCTCGTTAGAGCTTACAATCTAGGAGGGAGGGTCAAGTGATACAAAAGGTAACAGCTGTTGGGGTTGGAGAAAATAAAAGTACAGTTGTTAGTTATGGGCAGAATAGGCTTCTCTGAAGAGGATTTTCAGGGATTGTCTAAAAAGCAAACAGAATGGAAAATAGTCAGACAAATTTGGGTAGAGAGTTCCATAAGATAGGAGAGTCTTGGGAGAAGTCTTGGAGGCGAGCATGAGTGGAGGGAGCTAGAGAGCAGGAGGTCTTGGGAGGAATGAAGAGAACGAATAGGTTTGTATTTTGAGACTAGGTTAATTGTGGATAGCTTTGTAAGTTGTTGTTAGTATTTTGAATTTAATTATTTGGGTAGGCAGAAGCCAGTTGGGGATTGACAGAGAGTAGTAGCAGACACTGAGCAGTTGGTAAGGTCCATGAGTCTGACAGCAGCATTCATGATGGACTGAAGGGGGGATAGACTATGTAAAGGTAATCCCGTGAGGAGGGAGTTGCAGTATTAAAGGCGGGAGATGACCAGGGAGCTTTGTGGTATCATTGATTAGGAAGGGGCGTATTTTGGAGATCTTGTGGAGGTAAGATTTGGACAGTGATTGGACGTGGGGCAGAAAGGTCTGTTCAGAGTCCAGAAGTACACCTAGAACCTTGGCATGCGGGGATGGGTTGATAGTTGTGCCATCGATCTTGACAGAGAAATCAGGGGAAGAGGCACGTGGGAGAGGAAAAAATATGAGCTTGGTTTTGGATAGATTGAGTTTGAGGAAGTGGTGTGACAACCAGGCTAAATTTGGCTTCATGCTATCGTCATGCTTCAGGCTAATATGCTGATTAAAAGAAATCAATTGGTGTATTGCCAGTTTAAGATAACACAATTTGGAATCAAATTACCGAAGAGCAGTGATATGCATTGTAGAACTGAGAAGAAAGCACAGGCGCCAATCTAAGTGTAGAGAGTAAGGTCATTTATTACAAAATGTGGATACAGGTACTCACAAGGATAAAATAAAGGCACAATAGTGCACTGGCATCCATGAAACTTGTGTTTTAGGATGGCTTCTGCAGTGTGGCGCTCAAAAGGACCGCGCTGGTGGTTGCTGACGCTTCCTGGAGTCCTGGAACGCACAAGGAACACATGATGACGTCACTTCCGGGACGCGGTGAGAGAATAGGCGATGCATTTTCGGAGCATGTGCTCCTTCTTTAGGCCTAGCTGATGCCATTTTGAAAAAGGGCTTATAAGCAATATAGCCGCTGCTGCTGGGTCTTAAAGTCTTGTGGCTTTAGAAACACATAAATTACAATTGCTATGAGGGTGGAACTTGCCTAAATTGTAGTAGAAGTTGTTTGGGACTGTACAAACAAGTTCAATATGCAATAAAGGGGATACACAATAATAGATGAATGAAGTAAAAATGAATGCAGTTACCATGGAGTTATGAATACACTTAAACATGCCAAAAATTATGAAATAAATGTGCAATAAAGAATAAATATGAAAGAAAGAATAAAAATAATAATAAATACAAATAATAAAAATAATAAAAAATAATAAAAAAATGAAAATGATAATAATAATAATAACAACAAAAATAATAATAAAAATACAAATAAAATAATAATAATAATAAAAATAAACAAAAATATGAAATGGGACTCCTGTGTTGGAGTATATGCTCGTGAGCCTCTATATACACACTAATAATTGTAATTAGTGCTTTTTATTAAAAAAAATTGATATGTATATTTTTAAAAATTACCAAAATGTGTGGGATATGAGATGGTTGAACAACTATACTGACCTTTATAGTACTTTATACTATAAATAAATACAATAAATACTATATGGTGAAGGCCTTAAGGGTCCAAACTCTTATGTAAAAATTGAATAAATTAATCCTGAATGAAAAATTATAAATTGGAGTTATTTTGGTGCAATCATAATAAGAATTAAAAATGAATAATTAAAAATGTATACATATACATACATATACACACATTAATGCATCTACATACATAAATACATACACATACATGCTGAAACCTTGTCAGCAGGTTATATCAAAAATGTAATTTTTTTTTTCAATAAGAAAATATACACACGTGTGTACATATATAACCACACTATATGTGTCAAATTAAATACACACATGTTCCTATACACACTCCAATGGGGGGGGGGGGGATGGGGGAGAGAAAAGGGAAAAGGAAAGAAGGGGTGAGGAGAAGAAAATGTCAAAAAAGGGGGGGGAGAGCTCAGGGGGATGTATAAAAAGAACCAAAGCAAAGTGCAATAGTGGATTGGACCAGATTACGGATAAGATCAGACTGTTGACCTCTCTTTCCTCATTAAGGCCTCCGGGTGTGAGAGGATCCAAGGTATAAATTTTGGCCATGAGTTACATGTTGGCATGTTAGACATAGTGCCTTACAACACTGATCTATGCCCACTAGGTGAATGAGGCATAGGGCTTGTGTGGGTGGAGTGGAGTGAGATTTATACTTGCTGGGGGCCACTGAGTTTTTTACATTGCTAGCTTTTCTGTATGAAAATTTGAGTTCAATAGGAATGCCCTAGTGGGCATGTATCAGTGTTGTAAGGTACCATGTCTAACATGCTGGGGGTAGCTCAGACTGACAGGAAGAGGTGGGACTCCAGGAGCAACCTTTGCACATGCGCCACCCGCGATCACGGACAGGCCAGCCCCGCTGCCGCACATGACCCCATTCACCCAATCACAGGGTTCGGGCTGCCCATTGCTGAGACTGAACATAGCGGCCAGAGCACAGCAACACAGTAAATACAAATAATAGGAATTAGGACAGAGTGACCCACACTGGCGTGGGATTGGCCCCCCCTAAATGTTGCACCCGGGGCCACGGCTCCCCCTGCCGGGCCTCCCCCCCACGCTACGCCACTGGGAACAGGTGAGTATAATATCTCCTCATTACAGGGGAACCTATCTGTGCATATTTAAGTTTGAAACATTTTTCATCTTCAACTGAAAGTTCAAGAATTATCTGCTGTATATGTTATAGAGCAGGCGAAAAGTTATTCCACCATAGATAACAAAGCATATCCTGTAAAGGCTTAAAATAGGAAATAGTTTCCGGAGGTTTTTTTTTTTTTTAGTGGAAGTCTATTTCCTGCTGCAAAAATGTTTAGAGCAATTTTTTATACTTACACAATTGTCATTTCTTTCTGCGTTTGCAGCACAGTGTTTCCAAACATGAATTCATCCTTAGGAGACCCTTTTAGGCTGGGATCGCAGTTTCTTGCATTGCTAATGAGTGTTATGACACATGTTTTTCATATGGTCTTTTTCAAATGCTTCAGTGATCATTTTGCTGAATTTTGCTGCATATATTTAGAATGTTCTTCCTGGACAAAAGCAGAATATAAACTCTACCTAGTCCAACATATGTGTACAGTGTTTCAAAAAACGAGTACCTATGACACCCATCTCCACAATCCATGTAAATCTAAAGACGTGCATCTATTTTCAGGAATCTCCCAAAGTAAGTAACAGGTGTTAAAATCTTCATAATGTGGGGCAGCACTTCAATCCACATTCATTATCATGGTTTAAATTCATAAGAGTGCTAGGTGTCTATCAGGAATGTTAAAATGTGCTCCTCTATGGTTTTGTATGAATGTTAACTAACTGCACCTGTAGCAAAATCTGTGCAGGTCAATGCTTCTAGTTACATGTAGTCCAAAAGGACTTAAAAAGAAGCATAAAAAAAAGACTGAGTGGCCCATTGAGTCTGCCCTTTTTCTTTTTTTTTTTATATATGTCTTGTATTTTTTTTTTTTTTTGCTTAGTTAACTTTTTTGTCTGAGTATAGATCTATATTTGTCCCAAGCATGTTTGAAGCCATTTGCTGTTGACTGGTTCACTACCTCTGCTGGAAGTTTATTCCAAGCACCAACTACCCTTTTACCCTTTCGGTAAAATTATATTTTCTAAGAATAGTTTTGAACTTTCCTTCAGGTAGTTTGAGGTCATATCTCAGTGTTCTTGAGTTTGGTGTAATTGAATATGCTGCCCTCCTGAACCTTTTCGCCCCTTTGATGTATTTAAAGGTTTCAGTCAGGTCTCCCCCTTTCCCTTCTTTCCTCCAGACTGTATATATTAAATTCTTGAAGTCATAGATGCCTTACTGTAAGCTCCAGGTGTTGTAACTTACCAGGACTTTAATTGCCCAAGTCAACATAGACTTCAGAAGTTACCTAGAGAAAGATGCAATGACACAGGCTACGGGGGGGGGGAGCTGTAATGTCAATGCTGACAAACAGATCTCTGAGTCAGTCCCCAATAGTGTTGAGCCATTAGCTAAGCATACCAACAGAACTCTGAGCACCTGTTAGCACTGAACTATTAATTCAATGCACAAAATGGATCTTTGGCTTCTATTAGTACTAAGACATTAGCTCATAAAACCAATAGACCTCTGAGCTCACATTAGTACTAGGCCACTGGCTCACAGACCAAACCTCTTTGGCTACATTAGTACTAAACCATTAGCTCATTGCACCAACAGATTTTAGAGCCGTCATCTCTGGGCACCTATTAGTACCTGGTCATTGGCACATTGTACCATACAGATTTCTAAGTCCCCTTTAGTAATGGGCCATTGCCCTGTGCACCAAACAAATCTTTAGCTTTTAATATTACTTGGCCATTGATTTATTCTAGCAATAGACCTTGGAGATCTCATTAGTACTGGGCCATTGGCCCGCTAACCAAACCTATCTCCGAGCCTCTATTTGTTTATTCCACCCACAGATCTCCGAGCCCTCATCTCTGAGCACCTATTCACACTGGATTGTTGGTGCAGTGCACCAAACAGATTTCTGAGCCCTCTTTAATACTGGGCAATTGGTGCAGTGCACCAAACAGATTTCGTTTAGTACTGAGCCATTTCTTTGCCCCCATTAGTACTGGGCCATTGCCCCAATGCACCAGAAGGTCTTTGAGCCCCCATTAGTACTGAACCTTTGTCTTGGTGCACCAAATATATTTCTAACCCCCATTAGCACTGGACTAATGGCTCAGTGCACCAACAGATCTCTGAGGCTCTATTAGTACTGGTCCATTGGGTCAGTACACCAAACCGATTTCTGACCTTCCATTAGAACTGGACCAATACCTCAAAATCTTTATGCCTCAAAATGAAGTAGGACATAGTGTGCACTCTGCATTGTCCACTTCCATATGTACACAGAGCCTTCAGATATACAGTGCATAAACTGATTATCTGCCACTAGTTGTCATTATGCAGCTAGTCCACCCAGCACAGGTCTTTGACACAGGCACCTCTCTATATACTGATCCTCTTTGCTGCTGGGCCAGTGTGCTAATATGATCTTGATTCAATCATATGCTTTTGTTCCTTTTTTTCCAGCTCAGTTCATGAAAAATTCATATCTAACATCAGGGGCAATAAGCAATGCTCATTGTAGTTCTATCTATCTAAAAAAAAATATCCTTGTTAAAGCTTGCGTAAATGCTTTGGGAAATTTTTATAAAAAGACTGTAATGATGGGAGATTGGATTGTTGTAGCCACAAATATCCTAATAAAACTAAGCTTTTGCTGAAAATCCTGAAAATCTAAAACGTTCTTTTCCATGCTAAGCAAAACCCTAACATTGCCTGGCCAGGTTGCACAATGCCTTTCTGCTACAGTAAGACATTGATTATTTGACATTTTTGCCATTTTCGTCTCCTTTCACAAAGAAAAATTGCAGAGTTAAGTTATTATAAAATAATAACGGCATGAAAAATCAATCGCATGCTGCCGGCTTTAGCAGAGGAAATTAATAAAAGGAGATTGCTGAGGCTTTGGTGAGATATGTACACAGTATATATATTAAAGCTTCTCCAAGACAGCGATTCCTTAGAGCGAGCTTGATAATCTTCACAGGAACGTGGAGAGAGAAGCAGTGTGTGAAATAACAATTAAGGATGAACATAATCCAGGATTCAGACAAATCCTAATGGAGAGATTTGGGCAAGATTTGCGCCCCAAGAATCTAGCATAGAGCTATAGTTTCAATGAGCTGAAAATAAATAGGATTTTTTAAAATGTGCTTAATTTTCATAAGAAATGACTGTTCAGATCAGAATTTTTGGTAAAAGCTTTTGTAAAATGCTCAACTAATGAATTTTGAGCATCCAGGTAATGTCAAGATTAACTTAGGATAACTGGAAGTTTTAGTAAGCCATTTTAGTCTTATTCTACATGTAAAAGTGGTCAAATGTAAATAATTCTTTCAGTGTGATTTTTGTTGTAAATAATAATGATGAGGGACTCATTTTTAATGTAATTATTTGTATTGTAGAAACAGGAATGCAGAGATAGGTATAGAAGATAAACTCCTGCAACCCAAAACAAATTTCCGTGGCAACTTTGATCTTTCCAGACAGTAGCGTTTATTGGGTTCCAAAATACTGTCGATGACAAAGTCCAACAGAGTACTTGTGTAGCACCCTCAGTGTACAGAGTGAGTAAATTTAGTTTGGCTCCTCTGTTGGGAGAGGAGCTGGGGTTAATTTATTTGTGCTTAGCTGTGCAGTCCTCTGTTACCTCCCCCTGGCTTCTGAGGCTTTCAGGATAATTCTGGAGGGTGGCAGAACAGGGGCTAAAGCCTGAATATTTATGGAGTTTCCACCAATCCCTGAGGAGGTAAGGTAGGGAAATAGGCCATATATGTTCAGGAGCATGGCAGTGAGGGACCAGAGTCTGGGGTCCAGTTGCTTAGAGGGGACTTCTGTGCTGGAAGGGGGGGCTCTGCACATAGGCAGGAGAAGAAAGGACTGGAGAAGGAGAGAGCAGGTGGAAGAGAGAAAGTGCAATTAGAAGTCTCACCCCTTTTACCCTTTTTTACCAGCGTCGGCTAGGCTTGGCAAGGCTTGACAGCAGCAGCCTTTTGGACTTCAGTGTTCACCAAAAAGGGACTTAGTATGTAACTTCCTTTCTTTACACCTCAAGCCTGGATAGAGGGGACAACAAGGTGCAATACTTTGCTTATCCATAACCAAGGGACAGCCCAGTGCTAGTCCAAAGCTATCAGGAGCCATCCCGCACCTCAAGCAGTCATAGAATTTCTCTAAGGAGCAGCACCTGCATTCTTCAGTTAGAACCATAGGTGTGCGCAGCCTATTTCATTAGGGTGTGCACCCCAAAGCTCCAACACATATGCGTTTGACATATTTACCGTCCTCTTCCCCACTCTCCATCCTGAAACAATGGGAGGAAGGGGGAGCCAGGGAGCACACAGGGGGACCCGAACAACAGAAAGAAGAGTAACAGGGACAGGAAGGGTGGTGGGGGTGGCATATATTGGTACCGATTCCCCTGTATTTTCCTCCTGTGGCAGCAGAATGTTGACAAGAGGGAGAGGAGGAGAAGCCTACTTTCAGCTACTGCAGGAGGAAAATACAGATCGGTTCCACTAAATTTCACCCCCACCACTTTTCCTGTCCAGTTTGAGGGTTGGCAAGGAAGGATTGCATTTTACCTGTCACCTGCTCGCCATTGACGGTTTGCCAACCTCAGGATTAGGGTGTGCCCAGGCACAGCTGGCACACCCCTTGCGCACGCCTATGGTTAGAACCTATTGTTGTCAGTTTAGCTGGGCCATCAATCCCACGGGAAAATAGCATTTTTACATCAATACCTAGAAGCCAGAGAGATTAGTAAATCCCAAGATTTCATTCAAGTTCTACAGTTCTGGGTATCCCAAGCTTCTCATTCCCTATCCAAAGTTATCCACTAAATAAAAAAAAAAATAAACAAAACAAAAGTC
Organism: Aquarana catesbeiana; assembly: GCF_042186555.1. NCBI lineage: Eukaryota > Metazoa > Chordata > Amphibia > Anura > Ranidae > Aquarana > Aquarana catesbeiana. Next base: position 84,450,740 of record NC_133336.1, read on the forward strand.
TCCTGGACTGATTATTGAGCATGCGAGAGCGTTGCTAAATTCTCGTTACCTGGTTGTGTGTAAAGGGAAGATTGAAAATCCAGTGGCTCCTATGGAAGTAAGCGCTATCCTTGCAAAATAATATAATGATTAGAAGCCTCCAGAGTCCCCAGTATTCCTGATATCCTATCTTAGCAAGCATATAGACACTCCACCCATCCAGCATATATGTCCGATCTACATTATGCACCTAGGAGGCTTTAATGAACGCAATATTGTATATTATATTCTGGTTTGTTCCTTCACAAAATATTTACCAGCAATCAAATACTTTTCATGATATACAGTTTCCTTCCCCATCTACTATGGCAGCTGATTGGTTGATCAAACACTTATGATCTTAATATGAAAAGAGTTTACTTGCAGTTACTGAAAATAAGACTACTATAGTGTTTACAACCCTTGTTGCCCAACAAGTGCCTATTTGACCAATTAACATTTTTCTTGTTAAAGTTTGCCTTTTGAATAGAATGAGCATAGGAAGAGTCAATTCTATCAATCTCAATGACTTAATTTGACATAGCATCGACCTCTTGTAATCCACCGCATTGCAGAGTTCAGAGAGGGGATCAGTGCAAGGAGCAAATCAGCTGTGCTGCATTGTAAGGAGAATGTTGACAGGAGGAGAATGCAGAGTCATAAAAACATGAGCTCATCAATGTGCTGCTTCTCCTTTCCTTGTCCAGTCACAGTGCTGAGGTTGGGGAGGAGACCTGAAGGTAAAGTGAAACTGTAGCAGGATAAGATCGGGTCTCCTCCCCTGCTAGGCAGGGCTATGCTGTGTGGCAGAGCTGCACAAATCTTGCAACAGGATGGGCAGAGATACAAATCCTGGTGGCCATTGTCATGGGCACAGAAACTGAAGATAATCTTCAATTTTACAATTGCCTTCTAAGCAGAAATAGAAGGGAAATCTTCCTATGGGGACAAAGATCTTGGTGACGACTCTCTAGGGATTTCTTCTCAATTCCTGTTGTGTCTCTGGGACAGAAATGGAAATGTCCCTGATGAGACACAGATAGTAAAAAAAAAAGAAAAACAAACAAAACACACACACACACACACACTTTTTTTAGGGGTTGTAACCATTCACTGCTCTTTGCAAAATAAAAAAAAAAACATTGGGTTTGGGAAACACATTAGACGTGGGGATAGTGGTAAACTTTTGTCAACTTTTTACAGCTGTCTGCACCACGTTTTGGGGAAATGTTCCTAATTGTCTTTCCTATTGACCACATTTTCTGCAGCCAACAATATACGTTGACAAAAGTATTGGGACGCCTGCCTTTACACGCACATGAACTTTGATGGCATCCCAGACTTAGTCCATAGGGTTCATTATTGAGTTTGCCCACCCTTTGCAGCTATAACAGCTTCAACTCTTCTGGGAAGGCTGTCCACAAGTTTTAGGAGCCTGTCTATGGGAATGTTTGACCATTCTTCCATAAGCGCATTTGTGAGCTCAGTCACGGATGTGGACAAGAAAGCCTGGCTTGCAGTCTCTGCTCTAATTCACCCCAAAGGTGTTCTATCAGGTTGGATTCAGGACACTGTGCAGGCCAGTCAAGTTCCTCCACCCCAAACTCGCTCATCCATGTCTTTATGGACCTTGTTTGTCTACTGGTTCAAATCATTTGGTGGATTTGGAATGATGGTGTGGGGTTGTTTTTCAGTGGTTGGGCACGTCCCCTTAGTTCAAGTAAAAGGAACCCTTAAGGACATTTTGGACAATTTCATGCTCCCAACTTTGTGGGAACAATTAGGGGATGGTCCCTTCCTGTTCCAACATGACTGCACACCAATGCACAAAGCAAGGTCCATAAAGAAGTAATTTTAAAAACGTTTGCTGCTTTTAGGGTTGATCAAATTCATGTAAAACATGCAGAACATGCAAAAAAATGCAGAACATGCATAAAAATTGCAGAACACACAAAGGGTTAATAAAGTCCCATTAGATGATGAAATAAAGTGCCCGTGCTTAAATTAACATCTCCTGTGCAATAGTGCTCAGACTGGGTGCCCCACATAGATGTACACTCACCCTGGATGTTGACCAACTATTGCTAGTATGGTCTAATAGGCATGTGGGTATACCACTTCCTGATGATGGCTTTGTGAAACGTTGAAGATTACACCGCGTCATTGCTTCTCTTCCGCCCATAAGAATCTACCTGGGAATCGAGCAGAACGATGTAAACTTTGCTTATCAGGGCTGATTACCCTTAACAATCACCTGCTACACACGCCAGTTGCCAGGACTATAAGGCACTTTTAAATGTGAGTGGAACTATTTTAATCTGTGTATTCAATAAACCTGGTTTTACGGCATTGTGCAATGAAGGTTTTCCTTTGTCATTTCTATCTATATTTATGAGGTGCACTCTTGCAAGAGACGTCATTTCAACAGGCTCCCTAGGGGTATCCCCACATGCCTATTAGACCATACTAGCGATAGTTGGTCAACATCCAGGGTGAGTGTACATCTACAGTGGGGACAGAAAGTATTCAGACTCCCTCAAATTTTTCACTCTTTGTTATATTGCAGCCATTTGCTAAAATCATTTAAGTTCATTATTTTTCCTCATTAATGTAATGGTCCTAAGTATTCAGACCCTTTGCTGTGACACTCATATATTTAACTCAGGTGCTGTCCATTTCTTCTGATCATCCTTGAGATGGTTCTATACCTTCATTTGAGTCCAGCTGTGTTTGATTATACTGATTGGACTTGATTAGGAAAGCCACACACCTGTCTATATAAGACTTTACAGCTCACAGTGCATGTCAGAGCAAATGAGAATCATGAGGTCAAAGGAACTGCCTGAAGAGCTCAGAGACAGAATTGTTGCAAGGCACAGATCTGGCCAAGGTTACAAAAAAATCTGCTGCACTTAGGGTTCCTAAGAGCACACTGGCCTCCATAATCCTTAAATGGAAGACGTTTGGGACGACCAGAACCCTTCCTAGAGCTTGCCGTCCAGCCAAACTGAGCTATCGGGGGGGAAGAGCCTTGGTGAGAGAGGTAAAGAAGAACCCAAAGATCACTGTGGCTCCAGAGATGCAGTCGGGAGATGGGAGAAAGTTGTAAAAAGTCAACCATCACTACAGCCCTCCACCAGTCGGGGCTTTATGGCAGAGTGGCCCGGCGGAAGCCTCTCCTCAGTGCAAGGCACATGAAAGCCGGCATGGAGTTTGCTAAAAAACACCTGAAGGACTCCACGATGGTGAGAAATAAGATTCTCTGGTCTGATGAGACCAAGATAAAACTTTTTGGCCTAAATTCTAAGGGGTATGTGTGGAGAAAACCAGGCACTGCTCATCACCTGTCCAATACAGTCCCAACAGTGAAGCATAGTGGTGGCAGCATCATACTGTGGTTGTGTTTTTCAGCTGCAGGGACAGGATGACTGGTTGCAATCGAGGGAGAGATGAATGCGGCCAAGTACAGGGATATCCTGGACGAAAACCTTCTCCAGAGTGCTCATGACCTCTGACTGGGCCGAAGGTTTACCTCCCAACAAGACAAAGACTCTAAGCACACAGCTAAAATAATGAAGGAGTGGCTTCACAACAACTCCATGACTGTTCTTGAATGGTCCAGCCAGAGCCCTGACTTAAACCCAATTGAGCATCTCTGGAGAGACCTAAAAATGACTGTCCACCAACGTTTACCATCCAACCTGACAGAACTGGAGAGGATCTGCAAGGAGGAATGGCAGAGGATCCCCAAATCCAGTTGTGAAAAACTTGTTGCATCTTTCCTAAAAGGACTCATGGGTGTATTAGATCAAAAGGGTGCTTCTACTAAATACTGAGCAAAGGGTCTGAATACTTAGGACCATGTGATATTTCAGTTTTTCTTTTTTAATAAATCTGCAAAAATGTCAACAATTCTGTGTTTTTCTGTCAATATGGGGTGCTGTGTGTACATTAATGAGGAAAAAAAATGAACTTAAAAATGATTTTAGCAAATGGCTGCAATATAACAGAGTGAAAAATTTAAGGGGGTCTGAATATTTTCCGTCCCCTCTGTATGTGGGGCACCCAGTCTGAACACCATTGCACAGGAGATGTCAATTTAAACACGAGCACTTTATTAACCCTTTGCGTGTTCTGCATTTTTTTGCGTGTTCTGCATGTTTTACATGAATTTGATCAACCCTAAGCGCAGCAAACTGTTTTTACATTCCTACTTTGCTTCTTTGCCATTTGCTTATTAGCAAGGTTTTTTTTACTGCAGCTGGAGTTTGATGATCAGTTCTTTTATGCAAAGGCGCTAAGGTTTATATCTCTCTGTTACAAGGTCCATAAAGACATGGATGAGTGAGTTTGGGTTGGAGGAAATTAACTGGCCTGCACAGAGCCTGGATCTCAACCCAATAGAACACCTTTTCAATGAATTAGAGCGGAGACTGCGAGCCAGGCCTTCTCGTCCACATCAGTGCCTCACCCCACAAATGCGCTTTGGAAGAATGGTCAAACATTTCCATAGACACACTCCTAAACCTTGTGGACAGCCTTCCGAGAAGAAGAGTTGAAGCTGTTATAGCTGCATAGGGTGGGCCAACTCTGTATTGAACCCTACGGACTAAGACTGAGATGCCATTAAAAGTCCATGTGCATGTAAAGGCAAGTGTCCCAATACTTTTTACAATATAGTGTATATTTGACAGGTGTTCTAACTCTTCCCCCTTTGTTTGTATTGCGGTCTCTGTCCCTGATTGTGATTCCCCTTAATTCCCATCCTTAAACTGAATCCAAAAAGAAGTACAAGTCAGAGTCTAACCCAGTGTTTCTCAACTCCAGTCCTCAATGCGCACCAACAGGTCATGTTTTCAGGATTTCCACTATTTTGCACAGGTGATTTGATCAGTTTTCACTGCCTTAGTGATTACCACAGCCATTTCATCTGAGGGAAATACTGAAAACATGACCTGTTGGTGCACCTTGAGGACTGGAGTTGAGAAACACTGGTCTAACCCATACTGTCCAAAATAACAAGAAAATGGCTGGACTTTCACTGTAAATGTTGCTTATAGGTTGGAGCATGTAGATGATTTCCGTATTATTACATGTCTAAGCAAAATAACTGAGCCTTGTGTGCCAAGTGAATCAAGATATGCACAAGAGGAAAACCCTACACTGCTTTACCACACTGAATTATTTATTTTATCCCTGTGTTCTCACCTGAGAGCAATATTATCTCCTTGTTATTGCTTAAGTAAAAGTAACTTATCCAGAAACATAACATCACATGTTCCATGTCACATTCTTTCTGCACAGTGTACAAATCCTAGGCTGTTCCCATTTATATAAACAAGCCGTCATATTACATTGCCAGAACAAGACACGAAGAAGAGCACGGATCCTAAAGATGAAGTGTTGGCATAGTACACTACTTGTTCATTACTGTGCCAGGAAAGACGCAATAGTACTATTAAAATAAGATAAAATACAATAAATAATTAATAAGAATAGTAAATTGAAGTGGAAGTCTGGTCAAGAAGTAGCAGCTGCGATGACCAGTGTGATTAGTCTTTTTTCTGTACACTTGAAGCTGGCCATACAGGGTAAGATTTCTCTCCTTCAGCTTGGGAGTCATGCTTGCTGCACTGCTTTCGGTATAACAAATGTACTGTTTACATGGTTTTAGCACACAGAGGCTCCTGTCGCATGGATGGGGGGAGGTTGGATAGGAATTAATTACTGTTAGGTCTAGTTTAGAAGCCAAGTTAATGTTGGGCTTAGCTTTTTGGAAACGTGTTGGGGGAAGATTAAGGGGTCTAGTTATAGTGGCTGCTACACACAAAAGGTTTTTTTCCTAATGCAAAGAATGCATTGAGATAAAAAACCTTCTGCCTTTACAACCCCTTTAAACATTTGCACAACCTTCACAAATGATCCTTGTAATTTGTGTGATATGTTTACTTCCTATGATTGTCAGCTCCATCTAGTGCCCATAATGTGGTATTTTCCTGAAAATACCCCAATCAGAAAAATACTGCACTATGCCACTAGATGTAGCTCATGATTACAGATAGTAAACATATTACACAAATTACGGGGATTTTTTGTGATGGCTGTGTGAATGCTTCAGACATTTCCACAGCAATTTTCTTATAAATAGACCTGTAAAGCCGCATACACACGAGCGGAATGTCAGACAGAAAAAGTCCAATGCAAGCTTTTCATCGTCTATTCTGATCATGTGTATGCCTCATCTGACTTTTTTTTTTCTCGAAAATTCTGATGGACCAAGAAATGGAACATGTTCTAAATATTTCAGACGGAACCAATTCCTATCGGGAAAACCGCTCGTCTGTATGCTGTTCCGATGGACCAAAAACGACGCATGCTCTGAACCAAGTACGAGACGGAAGTTATTGGCTACTGGCTATTGAACTTCTTTTTTCTAACCCTGTCGTACGTGCTGTACGTCACCGCGTTCTGGACGGTCAGACTTTGGTCGGACTTTGGTTTCACCATGTGTAGGCAAGACCGCTTGAATGGAATTCCGTCGGAGTTCCGTCGGAGAAACCTTCGGAGTTTATTCCGACGGCAAAACCGGTCTTGTGTACGCGGCAAAAGTGTTATGGGCCCAATTAAGAGCTTAGGTGAAGAGTTAGTATTAAAGTATTATGGGGTAGATTAAGAATTTTTTTTGTGTTGAAGGGATGGAGCAGGTAAGTGTAAAGGGCTTGCTTTAGCAGTTAGGCTAAGTGTTCAGTAGGGTAGGGTTAAGCATTAGGAGGGTACTTCAGTGTATGAATGCCTTTGGCAGCTACCGTATTAACACGAATTCTGAGCTATAGGAAACTCAAGCTGAAACATTAAAAGATACCACCAATCTCTGGTCAGTGCTTTCCTCTTGTTAAACTCTTGCTACACTGGTAAGGAAAGGGGATCTGTACTGGGGTGAGATCTATACTGGGGGATAGAGATCTGTATTGGTGGGAGGGGGGGGGCCTGTACTGAAGAGGGAATTTGTGCTTGGGAAGGGAGGCCATTTTTTTGTTGTATTCAGTCTACTGACATGTACGTTATACTCTCCTGACTCTGCACACTGTGCTTAAACATACCCCAACTCTTGAACTCTTTGCATCACACACACCTGACCCCTGCATTCCTGTAATAATAACCATTCCTGTCCCATGCGCACTTCATTGTGCACTTTTGACCTCTGTACTCTGTGTCATATAAACTTATTAGGCATGTGCTCTGTGTGTTATGAAATTCTGACCCCTGCACTCTGTGCTTTACACACCCTTGATCCCTAATTTGTATACTATGCTGTGTATTTACTAGCCCTCATGACTGCATTCTTTATATTGTACAACTGTTGCTGGTTGCTAAGAAATCACTGACGATTTTAATGAAGTTCCTCAAGGTAGCCTGTGTGCAGAAAACCTATTTCATGTTAGAGCTTGTTTTGCTTGCGTCTATCTAGCAAGGTTACTCTGTGGTATAAGCAAGGAAGCTGAGATTTCTGCAGTGTGTAAATTGTGCTTTTACTATACAAAGATGCTGTACATACAAAAACTATTACAATATTAGGAATACAATACAAGACTGACAGATATCTATAACAAGCAAAATGCCTAGCAAACTGAACAGCCTATGGTCTATAATAGTACAAATACACTTAAAGGTTACTTATCTTCTGTTACTGTATGATCGTAATCTCCATTGGCAACGTTTCTCCTGGAGCATCAGGCAAGTTTCTTCTATCATGAGTGGCGTCAGATGTTACAGCATGATGGTGTGTGTGTCCCTACTCACCCCCTTTTATGTGTCAGGCTGTTTGCCATAGTTACCAAACAACAGAAAACATGCCTGTTTACTGTAGCTGTAGAAACAATGGACGGTTGATAACTGCATCTACGTACCCATTGTCTAATCAAGCCAACACCTGACAGTAATCTAACAGTCATTCTTTCAGTTTAAAAGCTGAAAGAACCTCAGAAAAGTACATTTCTTATTTGTTTACTGTAGCTATAGAGACAATAGCCTGTTCAGAACTGTAACAATGATATCTACCCCCATTGTATAAAACAGCATTTGTTTGAGAAATCTACTTAAGCCAAAAAATGACAATATCTCTATGAACAACCACTATTGTGTAATGTTATGTCCCATGTATCGTAAGTCTGATTAATAAAAAAAAATCATATTGTAACAAACGCAACACATTCCGCCCTAGATTTTTTTTTTCTCAGACTACGCACAAAATCTCTTCATTACTAAACTCATTCTAAACATTAATTTTCCTTAAATGCAACACCTCCCATTTCTGTCACTGAGAAGGCGTTTCAGTCTTTAACTAAAAAAGTTCACTATAAAGTCCATTCTAAAGTTCTTTAGAAACAAGTCCAGGCTTGTAATACATCAAAGGCCTTGCTCTCCACAGCTCTTGCGATCTTCCGTCATTCTTTCCATCATGTAACCACATTTCTCTGGTCTTCCTTTGGAGCAAATCGGAGACAGCCTGTGGAGTGGAAAACAAAGCGGATTATCTGTTCCTTCTAATAATACATAAACAGTAGATCCAGGCCCTTAAAATCTCTCCTCTAAGTGGCTTCTTGCCTGGATATCTGACAAACACTTTGCCCCCTGCCTGTACCCACTTCTGACCCTCCCAAAGAACATCAATAGGGAGGAGAGGAAATATACTGATATTTCCCAGAAGATCACTGCTGTTTATTTTGGAAAGTTTGCTGTTATGTAGCCTCACTTTCCACTCTTGCTGAGAAGTATCCACTAACCAGTCAGAATCCCAGCTACTGTGTTGAAGCTCATCTGTTAATGCAAATGTAACTTCAAACCTTCCTGCCAGATTCCCTCTCATTCCTAGATAGGCTTCAGCTTCAGATACATCACTCTTGGTTTCTATGTCATGGGAAGCGGTAACATGGTATCTGTTAAGCCCTGTTCTTTCAGGAACCTTACATAAATACTGAACTCTGCACTCCAGCTGTGGAATCTGTGCCCCAGCCCCTACCATCCTCTCATATGGTGTGCTTTTGGCTATTGGCCTTGAGTTTAACAACATGACTGCCTGTGTGAGGACCCGATCCCCCCCTTAGCGTATGTGTGGGTGTAAGTTTGCGTATCTGGTCCTTCAATAGCCCATTGTATCTTTCAATCAAACCAGCTGCCTGTGGATAGTATGGGATATGGCACAACCAGTAAATTCCAGAATCTTTGGCCACTGCTGTACTGTTGATCCGGTGAAGTGTGAGCCATTATCACTTTGCACTTGTTTGGGACAACCATAAGCAACGACAAGTTTCTGGAGCAGTTGAAGCGTTGCGGCTTGATCTGCATGTTTGCAAGGATGATCAAGCATAAGTCCTGAATAGGTGTCCACTGCAGTGCAACAATATCTCAGTCCATTGTTTCCCCCGGGGCAGAGGACCGATGAAGTAAATCTGCCAGATCTCTGCAGGCCTCTCACCCCTCTTAATCGACCGGCGGAGTACTTTTGCAATTGCCATTGTCGCACTTCTCCACACACTGTACAGTTCCCTATTACAGTCTTTATCATGTCCATGGATATAGGCAATCCTCTCTGCTGTGCCCATTCATATGTTGCTTTCTGCCCCAAATTTCCAGATTGCTTGTGGGCCCAGTTGGCCAAGTTCATCAAGACAGGATCAATTGGCACAAATGCCTTCACTTTGGCGATTTCATCTGCAACTCTGTTATAGTTCTCAAAGTCTGGGACTAGGGGCACATGTGCATCAACATGCCCCACTTTTATGGTGCGGGAGTGAGCTTCCTTCCAGATGTAGTCCCAGACTTCCTTGCCTTCCCACACCACCTTTCCATGAATCATCCATTCATTGGACTTCCACGTGGGCATCCAAGTTGTCAGTCCTTTAAAAACCGCCCAGCTGTCAGTGTAGATAGTGATATGGGAAGAAGGATCCTCCTGAAGAGTCATCACCACAGCTTTCAACTCTGCATACTGACTGGACCCTCCAATTCCGGTCTCCTGCAGGACTGTGTCTGTACTTGGGTTGTAGGCTGCTGCTGTCCATTTACGTCCAGATGAGGTTACTATGGCTGAACCATCAGTGAACCACGCTGACTCCTTCATGTCTTCTGACAGAGACTCAAAGGGTGGAGCCTCTTGAATGGGGGATGACTGCAGCATCGGGTGCTGGTAAAAGTGACAAGCCCAGCCAACTGTTTTGAAATGTCTCTAATATCCCCAGCTGCAATACCCCCCTCTTTCTTGAAGGTACCACTTCCATTTCATCAGTGTCTGGTTCTGGGCTACAGTTGCCCTAGTGGTCAGTCCATTATCTCTCACCCATCCTGCTATTGGCAATGCAGTATGGATGGTGACTGTGTCCTTTCCTGTAATGGTCTCTACATGTTGAAGTGCTGTGTAGGACCCGAACAGGTACTTCTCTAGGGGCGTGTATCTCTTCTGTGCTCCTGTCAGTTGTTTGGACCAAAATCCAATGGGTATTGCTCTCAGTCCTTTCTTTTCATTTGGCTGCCACAGACTCCAAGATATGGTACCATTCTGCTCAACTACATCCAGCTGAAATGGTACTCCTTGTCTTGTGCTGCAAAATAGCTTCTTTAGCAGCCAGGAATGCACTCCACTGCTCTGAACCCCATGAGAACTCAGTCTTTTTTCTGGTGACATTATATATAGGCCTCAGAATCAGCCAAGATGTGGGATGAACGATCTCCAGAACCCCACAACTCCAAAGAACTTCTGTGCCTCCTCTTTGGTAGTAGGGGGCGACAGAGCCTGGATAGTTTGCACAACTGTCTCTGGAATTTTCCTCTGCGGTCCAGTCCACATCATTCCCAGGAATTTCACTTCCGTGGCAGGTCTTTGGACTTTGTCTTTGTCGATAGCCCACCCTCTGTTCTCCATGTGATGTATCAGCAGGTGCAGTGCTTCAGTTACATCTTCTTTTGTTCCAGAGATCACAATGTCATCAATGTAGTAGAACACAGCAACTTTCAAACTCAGGATACTTAAATCTCGGGCAATCAGTCCATGACAAATCGTTGGAGAATGAACATAGTCTTCAGGAAGCACGGTGAAAGTGTACTGGCGGCCATCCCACACTATAGCAAACTGGTCTTGACACTCTGGGTCTATCAAAATCGAAAAGAAAGCATTAGCCAGGTCTATCACAGCATGATATTCTCCTGCATCTTTAGCAATTTTCTCAACAATTGAGATCATATCTGGTACAGCTGACTTCAATGGAGGTGCCACTTTGTTTATACCTCTGTAATCCACAGTCATTCTATTTGTCCCATCAGGTTGCTTTACTGAGAACACCGGAGACAAGAAAGGACTTACAGCAGGTCTAAGGATCCCTACGCTCAACAGTTCTTGAATAGTCTCTCCAATTTCTTAGTGGCCTCCAGGAAGTCTGTACTGCTTGAGACAGACTGGCTTCTCTGGTGGAGGAATATAGACAGGGGTCCATTTCGCATGACCTCTGACCACAGCCTTCACCGCCCTAACCAGATACACTTTATCAGGATACCCGAATGTGAATGTACCTCTTTCAGTCTGAATTGACTGACCTTGAAGTACATCCATCCCAAGAATATTTTCAGGTAACTCTGATACCAAAACATTTGTCATAAATCCTGATCCCTTGCCAATAGCCAATTTCACCTGTATCCTAACTGCTGGTGTGGTTTGCCCTCCCAAACCTTCTACATAAATCAATTCTCCTTTGTGATGGGAAGGATTACCTTGCAAAAGTGTAACTTCAGCTCCGCTGTCAACTAAAGCCATTACATGCGTAGGAGAAGATGACTTCCCCCACCATACAGTGACAGGTGCATATGGGCGTCGGTCTCCTGCTGTCACTGCCCTCACAGCTATTACAGGAGACTCACCTTCCCTTCATAAAGGATAAGGAACCTCCCAATCCCCTTTTCTGATTCTCTCTAACTCCTCCCCAGGGTAAAGGGATTTGGGTTCATGTTCAGTTTTGGGAATTGTTTTGGGGCTAACAGGAGGGGTCTGTTCTATTTTCTCTAAGTCCAGGCTGCAGTTATCTTCACTAGGAGTAGTGTTTCTAACCCTGACAGTTTTCCCTACTAAATGTTTCCACCTCTTCAGCATTTCTGCAGTAGAAATCCCATCTATCTCATCTTTAGGTACTACTGCCTTTAATGGGTCCACTCACATTTGTTTCCTAGAAATAACTAGCCTGGTTTTCTCTTCACCTCCTGTCTTCTCTACCCCATTCCCTTTCTTCTCTGTTCTTTTCTGCTTGTATTCTTCCTGTCTGGCCTTGACCTTATCTACTGCCCTGACAGGTTTTGTTTTAGTCTCTTCTAGCTCCCCCAACTGCCTAAAAAGGGTTGTGGCTTCATGAATCTTGCTGTTTAATCCCAGGCTTCCCAACAAGGACAATAATGGAGCCCTGAGATTAAATGGCGCAGACTTCATCAGCTTAGAGCGCAGAGCAGACGTAAAGGGTTCCATATCTGGACCCATCCATTCTGGAAACTTATTTAATCCGGTTATACAACCCACGTAACCTGGAAATACCCTCTCCTATTGCTCTCCATGAGTAGGTATTTTCCAGGTCAGTAGGACTAGTGTATACTCGGACTATTCCATCTCTCACGAGGTCTAACAGTGAAAAATTCACACTAAACTCTCGGGCTTTTTGCATTGCCTGACACAATTGTGGATCATGGGTTAACACTCCCATAGTCACTGCTTCCTTAGCTGACAAAACAACACTGTCCGCCCCTTCATTCCATAAGCGTAAGAGCTAACTCACTAGGGGTTCCCCAGACCTTTGTTTGTATTGTTTTGCCAGCTCATGGAGTTCAGTTTGTGTAAACTCCCGTACTTCTTCAAATTCAACATCTCTGGGGTTGCGATAATGCACCTCCTCATCTGCCATATCCTCTCTATCATGTTGCCGTTTCCTATGCTTAGTAACGCAACACAGAGCTTCATTTTTACAAATAATTGTGCAGAGGTTTATGCATGTCTGTTAGATTCTTGCTTATGGCACAGTAATGAAAGCATATTTTTGGGGTACAAGGACTGTGGCATATGTTACCGTACATGGCTCATTACCGTGGCTCAATTTTTAGGTGCTATTTTACCTTACCCACAAATTTCCATTTAACTGTTCTCTCGGTGACCATAGCTTAACCCCACCCCAAGAAAAACAAATATCTAAGGTCCTGCAATCCATTGGTTGGATTCTTGCATTAAATTGAGAGATGAGGTAGCATTTCATGGCATCAACATTTATGTACTGCAGCAGTAATTGAAAAAGGATGACTCCTATCATCAGCTGGTGGTGTTTCATTCAATAGTTATGTAGCGAGGTCCCGGACTTCTAGAGGCCTAATGGTGACCTCCAGAGTCAGAGAGAGCTGACATCCTTCTTTTTAGAGTGGGTTACAAGGCATGGTGGGTGTAAATGATGGGAGCCAGACACTTTTTGAATACAAAGAGATTTATTGTCTCTTGAACAAGAACTGTAGGAGAGAGGGTTAGGGCCAGGACAGCCTAAAGTAAATGCAATGATAATTGGCACACTCCGAGAGTTCTATAGGTAGACAGCTATACAGTGGACGGCCTCCAGCCAGACACCACTTCTGTATAGGTAGGACCGCTGTCTCCTATGGTAAAAAATCTTGTAACAGTCACTAACAGTAGTTATATTTAACTATAGGTAACACAACTAGTTCTCCTCGCACTCTACAGTCTCTCATTGTAGGTCTTCACTCACTGAGCTCCCAGTCGCTCATTAGACTCTCAGCCACTGAATCACCTGAGCTCTTCCACTTCCATAACTCTGTATTTTCCTTAAGCGTCACCCCGCTTCCCTGCTGGGTCCCTGGTTCGGCACTCACAGATACTCCTCTAACGTCACCCCTGCTGACCCGCTAAATCCCTGGCTTGGCACTTGCTGATGCTTCTCAAGCGCCTCCTCTGCAGTCCCGCTGGGTCCCTGACTTGGCACTTGCTGAAGTTTTTTTACTTCTTCACCGTCCCCGGCTGGTGAAAAGACTGCTTTTGTACTGGCTCCAGCTCACTCAGAGTGGTCTCCGGTAACAAGGTGGATGGTCCCTCAGTGGCGACAGCTTCCCCTCTACCTCCGACCACAACTGGTTCCCCGTCGGGCTGAACAGTTACTCTCGGTTGGACTCCAATCCTGCAGTCCCAACCCTGCACTGCTTCTCCTGCTTCTGGATAGGCCTCAGACAGCCTAGCAGCCAGATGTCCCCGGGATAGGCCTCAGGCTTCCGGCCTAGCATCCCAGGGCAGCATAACACACGTCCACCCAGACAGCCATCCAGGTGGCACAGAACCCCGATCACCTGACTCTACCCAAATAAATAGGCTCTCCCAGGAGGCCAAGGGACTAAAGACACCCCTGCCAATTGGCTGGGACACCCCATCTATTCATAATCTGACCTTGCTAAGCCCTTGTCTATCTAATGTCACCAGCATAATGCCACCTAGCGACAGAAGAGAGTAGGTGCAGCAAGTCCAGAACTAGAGCGGAATCAGTGGATCTACTAACAATTAACCAGGGCAACTACCGCCTGGCAAACTAAATTTACTAGCAACCCTGCCTAAACACCAGGGTGCTACAGTTAGTTTACTGGGTCAGTGGTAGTGACTGGTTCCTTTTATAATTATATCAATAGCTATAGGGACAAACAGAGAGAGCGAATCTCGTCAGTGGGCACACAGACATCAATAACAACTTTTAGGTATAGTTGCACTTTAATTTTATTCTTCATTAGGAACCAGTGCCCAAACTATGTGTAGGCAGTTTGTAATATGTTGGCCTTAGTAAGTTAGTGGTTGGCCCAGACTGGGGGAAAGGGTTAAGTTATATGAGTTCAATTCCTGGGCTTTTTGGTCCCAGCCAGCCCACATGTGCTATAAAAAGGGGGATGGCTGAGGTCCAGGGTCCGTACGTGGTTGGTTTTTTTCCTGCTCATGGCTTATGGTATCAGGACTATGCAGTCCACTGAAGGCACCAACATTTTCGGAGGACATCCAAGTCATGGAAAATACCAAGATGGACTATCACCTCATGGAGGTATACCTGGGAAGCTGCACAATCATAATTAGATTAGGGACAAGGACGTTGTTCATATTAAACTATTATGCTGCAACTTGTTCAGTAAAGTTTCATTAACTGTTCTGAGCCTAGTCTGAAGTTATTCAAAGGGGTGCATGTTGGTTCTGGCATATCTAAAGAACCTGGGTCTGTAAGGCACAAGGCAATAACTTGGCAAGACAAGGAAGAAGAAGTGTTGTTACTAAGAGTAACCAAGCCCAAATTCAAGACACCAAGCAACCAGTCATTAGGCGTTGTACCCATCATATAGGGTGAAGATAACCCCACCCACATATGCACACTGGAGTATTTTCATTTTCTAAACAAAAGCAGTAAAATCACTTTAAAATACATCTGCATTCATTCCTGTAGCTATAGATATTGTGGAGAAGTCACACACTGAAATCTCAACTTCTTTACTATTACTTTCTGATAAAGCGGGATCTTGGCAGCCTGACAGCCCACAGAGCAGGTATTTTTAGGCTGTTAGTAACCCACTGAAACCTAATTTTAGATTCTTTGTTGTGATCTTTGAAGATCTTTAAGAATGCATTACTTTTACAATACATCCAGCTAGAAAGATCAGTCATGGTTTGTTGTAAACCTCTTTTACTGCTTATTAAGAATAAGTAAATACTTTAATGGTCATAGCCTGGGCACAGGTGCACTTTACAACCTTATTTTCCACTGCAGCTGTTCACTCCCTCCTTCATGCTACTAAAACCTCATGAGATGGGGCGTGACCAAGATGGCGACCGGGTCAGGCGTCTAGGTGCAGAGCTCTGCAGCCACGGAGGGGATATTATCCTGTACATGTACCCTGACCCGTGCAATTCTACTCCTGAGTTCATCTGAATGCCCAGGTAGATGGTCTTGAAGCGCAAAAACCAACCGGGGTCCCGACCGCAGCAGCGCGGGGGAGCTCCAGCTAAACTTGCGGCTCAGCTGCTCACATGGAGAAGACTTCCAACATGGCGACACAAACCTCGGAGGCTGAACGGCCCTCACGGAGCAAGCCAACTTCTCGGCCCTAATGCAGGAAATTCATGGATGGCAAACTGCCCTTGCGTCTAAAATTGACTCCCTGCAGCTCAAGATGGGTCTCTTGAGGAAGGACTATGACAAGATCCGC
Source organism: Aquarana catesbeiana (assembly GCF_042186555.1). Taxonomy (NCBI): domain Eukaryota; kingdom Metazoa; phylum Chordata; class Amphibia; order Anura; family Ranidae; genus Aquarana; species Aquarana catesbeiana. The sequence goes on from NC_133336.1 coordinate 84,467,012, forward strand.
CATCAGATGGACGAGGCCAAATGTCGCATGGGAGACACTGAAGACTCGGTGTGGGACCACACTGCTACCCTGTATACGATTCAGGTGAGACTGTAGCACCTGGAGTCTAGGGTGGAAGACGCCGAGAATCGTAACCGGCATAACAATCTCCGGATCATCGGCTTGCCTGAAGGGACAGAGTGCTCTGACACACCGGCCTTCGCTGAGCACCTTCTCCGCACGCCCTCCCCTTAGGCGCCCTCCTCCTCCTCACTTTGTAGTGGAGAGGGCCTATATAAAGCCACCTACTCATGGACCCTTGGGTGCATCTCCCCGCACGTTCATTTTCAGGTTGATGAACTTTAGAGAACACGACCTGATTCTTAGGGAAGCTCAGAAAATGTATGCCATCCGCCATGAAGCAGCCCGACTTATGTTCTTCCCGGACTTCTCAGTCGACACCCAGAAGCTCTACAAATCCTTTGACACGGTCAAGCTTTCCCTCTGCTCCCGGAAAATCAAGTACAACATGTTGTTCCCTGCATGTTTGAGGATGGTCAATGGAGAAACCATCTGCGTTTTTACCTCGCCTGAGTAAGCTGCACAATGGATCAATACCCTACCCCGCATATGAAGTTGTGATGTCGCGATCCCTTGTTGGGGATATGCCGCGTGAGTACTGCTGGACAGGTTCATTTTCTGTTCTCTAGGCTGGGCTGGGTTGGGCGGGCCTGACACCATGTTTGGTCCGCATGCGGGCATTCTATTTCGAAAACGGGATGCTATAGAGATGGGGGTGACATTGAACGCTCACATGTGTGCTCCTGCTGCCATTATGGGATGGGCCCCCATACCGCCTGATGGCGGAGGACATTCTTAGGTCCTGGAGATGCTGGAGTATGACAGGTCTCCCCATTGCCAGCATTGAACTCATTTTTTCCTATGCAGCCTATATGTTGGATGTACCTTTCACCTGCCCTGCCAATGTGCTGTACACTATGGATTTCCAACTTTGCCACTGCCCTAGCCTAGATGATTCCATAAACCTTTTACTTGCAACTACCTTTGACTGGGATCCCAAGTTCTACACTGGACAACGAATGTTTAAGTTTGTGCCCCCCGGCTTTGCCGGGTGATAATAATCCACTGCATTCCGCCCCGTTGGCTGCATCTCTGCAGTACCCCTATGCACTTTGTGCCTGGGTAAGACTCACCTCCTTGACTACTGTTCAGGACCCTAAGTGGTTTGTAACCATGTTTGCTTTGGGGATCCAAGTACATTCGAGTTGGGGTGAATGTACAAGGTGGGAGGTTGGGGATAGATTTACTGTTTTATTTTCTTTATGTTTTAACTTGGTTTTTGAAGGAATCTTGGCTCTATGTGGTAGACGGGTGTTGCAGCCAGGACTGCCACTGCCATTTATATTCCCATGGTGGCTTCTCCCTTTTGTGACCCTGCCTAGGAGCTCAGATGCAATGACTAGACCTTCCCTCATGCCCCTCTCCCTTTCTACATGGCCCCATTGACACTAATCTCATGGAATGTCCGGGGGCTGAACTCCAAAATTAAATGGGCCCTAGTTTTCAAATACCTTAAAAATGATTGCCCGGACATTTGCATATTGCAAGATGGCATGGATAGGACATTACTATCACACCACTTATACCAATGTCAGGGGGGTTAGCATTCTCATTCGAAAATCCTTACCTTTTGTACTAATGGACCTGCATCTGGATCCCAAGGGCAAATACGTAGTACTGCGCGCTGTTGTTGATGGCATGCCTTTATTATTGGTGGGCTTGTATAACCCCCCCTCCAGCCATAGTTGGTCTCCTCACCAAGATAACCCAGCTGGTAGTGGCCTACCCGACTGCTGCGGTGGTCTTGGCTGGGGACTTCAACATGGTCCCTTGTACCACTATGGACAAAATGACTCCTGACACGGCCACAGACTCTCCACTCTCCCATTGGGCAGCTACCTTTGGCCTCACGGATGTTTGGAGATGGAAATACCCCAGGGCTAGAGGATACACTTGCAGCTCTGCCACACACACAGCTATGTCACGTATCGACCTCATGTATGTCAGCAGCCCCATTCTGGCTAAGATCCGGGAGGTGTCTGTCCTCCTTAGAGGTATCTCGGACCATGCCCCCATCCTCCTGAAGTTACAAATTACAGTAACCCCACCTAACTGCTTGTGGCGTCTTTCGAGATACTGGGTCTCAGATGAGTGGGTTGAGCCAATGGTAGAATCAGCCATTTTGTTGTACTGGGCCTCTGAACCCTCTTTGGCACCCCTCTTTGGGTCGTTGGGAAGGTTTCAAAACTTATACAGTGGGGCAAAAAAGTATTTAGTCAGCCACCAATTGTGCAAGTTCTCCCACTTAAAAAGATGAGAGAAGCCTGTAATTGTCATCATAGGTATACCTCAACTATGAGAGACAAAATGTGGAAACAAATCCAGACAATCACATTGTCTGGTTTTTGAAAGAATTTATTTGCAAATTATGGTGGAAAATAAGTATTTTGTCAATATCAAAAGTTCATCTCAATACTATGTTATATATCCTTTGTTGGCAATGACAGAGGTCAAATGTTTTCTGTAAGTCTTCACAAGGTTGTCACACACTGTTGCTGGTATGTTGGCCCATTCATCCATATCTCCTCTAGAGCAATGATGTTTTGGGGCTGTCGCTGGGCAACACGGACTTTCAACTCCCTCCAAAGGTTTTCTATGGGGTTGAGATCTGGAGACTGGGTAGGCCACTGCAGGACCTTGAAATGCTTCTTACGAAGCCACTCCTTCGTTGCCCAGGTGGTGTGTTTGGGATCATTGTTATGCTGAAAGACCCAGCCACGTTTCATCTTTAATGCCCTTGCTGTTGGGAGGAGGTTTGCACTCAAAATCTTACGATACATGGCCCCATTCATTCTTTCATGTACACGTATCAGTCGACCTGTTCCCTTTGCAGAGAAACAGCCCCAAAGCATGATGTTGCCACCCCCATGCTTCACAGTAGGTATGGTGTTCTTTGGTTGCAACTCAGCATTCCCTCTCCTCCAAACATGACGAGTTGTGTTTCTACCAAACAGTTCTACTTTGGTTTCATCTGACCATATGACATTCTCCCAATCCTCTTCTGGGTCATCCAAATGCTCTCTAGCAAACCTCAGACGGGCACAGACATGTACTGGCTTAAGCAAGGGGACACATCTGGCACTGCAGGATCTGAGTCCCTGATAGCGTAGTGTGTTACTGATGGTAGCCTTTGTTACGTTGGTCCCAGCTCTCTGCAAGTCATTCACTAGGTCCCCCTGTGTGGTTCTGGGATTTTTGCTTCCCGTTCTTATGATCATTTTGACCCCACAGGGTGAGATCTTGCGTGGAGCCCCAGATCGAGGGAGATTATCAGTGGTCTTCCATTTTCTAATTATTGCTCCCACAGTTGATTTCTTCACACCAAGCTGCTTGCCTATTGCAGATTCAGTCTTCCCAGCCTGGTGCAGGTCTACAATTTTGTTTCTGGTGTCCTTCGACAGCTCTTTGGTCTTCACCATAATGGAGTTTGGAGTGTGACTGTTTGAGGTTGTGGACAGGTGTCTTTTATACTGATAACAAGTTCAAATAGGTGCCATTAATACAGGTAATGAGTGGAGGACAGAGGAGCCTCTTAAAGAAGAAGATACAGGTCTGTGAGAGCCAGAAATCTTGCTTTTTTGCAGGTGACCAAATACTTATTTTCTACCATAATTTGCAAATACATTCTTTCAAAAGTCAGACAATGTGATTGTCTGAATTTGTTTCCACATTTTGTCTCTCTTAGTTGAGGTATACCTATGATGACAATTACAGGCCTCTCTCATCTTTTTAAGTGGGAGAACTTGCACAATTGGTGGCTGACTAAATACTTTTTTGCCCCACTGTATAAGAAGGCATTACCAATCTGCTATTGGCTCGGCACGCTGGTGTTCCTGGACCTCACTCACCCAAGCTGAAGCCAACGCCCAGATGCTGGAAGCACGATATGTAATGACTGGGGAGGAGAGTCAGAGGTTGGATTTGTTTGCAGCTCTGAGGGAGGTTCAGCTCCTCAGGCTTTCGGCAGCCCAAAAACAATTACTCTAAAAATCGCAGAGAGTGTTTGAACAGGGGGAGAAAACGGGGCACCTGCTTGCATGGCTTTCCAGGGAACAAACAATTTCTGCTCATGTCGCTAATATTAGGGATAGAACTGAGAGATTGTTGTCAGACCCTGGTTTGCTTTCTACTATGAGGATCTGTATTCCTCCGGGGTGGGCTACAACCCGGAGGAACTCCACTCCTTTCTGGACGCGATTGACTTCCCTATTTTGTCTGAGGAGGCCGTTTGAAACTGGACACCCCACTCACACTGAAAGAAACTCAGATGGCTGTGGCGTCCTTGCAAGTGGGTAAGATTCCTGGAGAGTATGGCCTCCCGGCCAAATTCTTCAAGACCCATTGCGCCTCACTGACGTCCAAATTTAGGGCGACTTTACTGATGTCCCTTAAGGACTCTATGTTACCACCGTCTATGTTAAGGGCTGTTATTGTAGTCATTCCCAAGCCAGGGAAAGACCCGGAACCCTGCTCATCATACAGACCTATTTCCCTGACAAATGTCGATGCCAAAATCCTCACGAAGGTACTAACTAACCGTCTCAATGCAGTGATACTTTCCCTGATACATGGGGATCAGACAGGCTTTATGCCAGGCAAGGGCACCGATATTAATTTAAGAAGGTTGTTCATGGTGATTGATCGGGTGGCTGGGGGGGGGGGGGGGGGCGGTGGTTTTCTCCCTGGATGCTGAAAAGGCATTTGACTCAGTGGAGTGGGACTATTTATGGAATGGAATGCATAGATTTGGCTTTGGTCGAATTTTTATATAATGGTTGCAGCTGTTATATTCCAACCCAAGGGCCAGGGTTTGGACGAATGGCCTTCTCTCTGTATCGTTCCCACTCCACCGAGGCACTAGACAGGGCTGCCACCTCTATTTGCTCTCGCTATTGAGCCATTGGCAATGCTGCTCCGATCTTCCCCTACAGTCACTGGTATATCGGTGCACCCCATTGTCGAAAAAGTGTCAATGTATGCGGACGATACCCTCCTCTAGCTTAACGACCCCCGCCAATCCTTTAAAGCTGACCTGGCACTTATTGACTCCTTTGGTAGATTTTCTGGTGTTAAAATTAACTGGGACAAATCAGTGTTATTTCCTTAAATCAGACGGGACCTCCCCCTGATCTACCTGCCCCTCTCCAGTGGGTAGACAGCTTTAAATATTTAGGTATCCAGATCCATAGACATCTACCGAGTTACATGGAGGCCAATGTTTGTCCGGTTCTACAGCGATTCCTTCAGAAATTTTCAATCTGGAAAAATTTGCCACTTACGCCAGTGGATATAAAATATTTAATTAAAATGTCCTTCCTCCCTAAGTTCCTATATGTGTTTAGTCACACCCCCATTAGTATAACTAATTATTTTTTTACTAAGCTTGACCAAGCTTTTAGCGCCTTTGTATGGCAGGGGTCAGTCCCAAGGGTGGCTAGAGCCAAGCTCCAACTTTCATTGTCAGAGGGGGGCCTGGCACTGCCCCATTTTAAGAAATATTTGTTTTGTTCTGTTCTGGTGTCGGTGAGGTGGTGGTTTGCCCAGGATCAATCTAATCCGTCGGTGAACCTAGAGGTGGCCATACTGGGGTCCTATTCTGAACTTAGCAACCTGGTTAATCGGGGGCCTTGATCCAGTACACAAATGACCACCCCCATGAGAACCACGGTGCTAGTGTGGAGGCAGGTTTCGAAGCTTCTGGCTGAGCCACAAACATTCTCTCCTTATACCCCCCCATGGGGTAATTCATCTCTGTCTCACCTGGGGACTGTGCCTGATCCACAGCTGATTATTAATTTCTGGAAATTTTATTTTTGTCACATTTTTTGATTGACTCACTTATAATATTGATTGGACCATTTAGTATATTATTTATTGTTTGATGATTGCATATATGTTACATAGGCACTAGCATATTGCACATAAGATAATTTAATTAATTAATAACTCGGAGGCATACTTTAAGTGGTATATTTAGGAATATATGATAGGGGTTAGCGCAGTCAACATTTTGTATTTTCCAGCACTGCCTTAACCCTCTTGGGCATGGAGTTCACCAGAGCTTCATAAGTTGCCACTGGAGTCCTCTTCCACTCCTCCATGCCAGCGCCTGGGCCACCTGGCGTCTAGCAATGAGTGATGTCATTGAGTCAGTCACGTCGGACTCGAAGTCTCAGACTCAGAGCCGATGTGACCGCGACAGGAGCTGCCTGGAGCGGAGGAGCCTGCCTAAGTGTAGTATCTGTCTTTTCCGGGCTGCCTTACAAGGTATTTGTTTGTTTTTCAATATGTTTTCCAGGTAAATAAGTGTTTTATTCTCATTCTGACCAAGACATTTGTGCATTGCAATAAACACATGATCACTTTGAACTTTTTTATTCATTATTTGTTTATTGGAAAAAAAGTTTTTCAAGCTTTAATCAGTGGTCATATAAATAGATTATTACGTTTTTTTTAACACGTAACACTGTCTACTGTACAAGTCAACATTTTGTTCTATTTAAAGTAATGTATAGAAGGTAGGGCCCGAAAGTGACTCAAGCCCAGGGGCCCCCACCACCCTAAGTTCTGCCCTGCCGGCAGCATTCATACAGCCCCAGACCATGACACTCCCACCACCATGCTTGACTGTAGGCAAGACACACTTGTCTTTGTACTCCTCACCTGGCTGCCGCAACACACGCTTGACACCATCTGAACCAAAATAGTTTATCTTGGTCTCATCAGACCACAGGACATGGTTCCAGTAATCCGTGTCCTTATGCCGCGTACACACGAGCGGACTTTCTATCCTACTTGGTCCGGCACACTTTCCGACGGACTTTGTCCGCCAGGTGCGCCGGACTTTAAAACGAACGGACTTGCCCACACACGCCGGGATTTTCCGGCGGGCTAAGTCCGCCCGTCTTTCCGACGGACTTTCGCCGGAGTTCCGGCGGACTTTCAGAATGAACGGACTTGCCCACACACGGACAAGTCCGTTCATTTTGAACGTGACTCAGGTGCGACGGGACTAGAAAAGGATGTCAATCTTGCCGCTTTTATCGGCTAGATTGACACCTTGCGAGCCCCGTCGCGGGGCATACCAGGCCCTTAGGTCTGGTATGGATTATAAAGGGGAACCCCGCTACGCCGAAAAAACGGCGTGGGGCCCCCCCTAAAATCCATACCAGACCCCGATCCGAGCACGCAGCCTGGCCGGTCAGGAAAGGGGGTGGGGACGAGCGAGCGCCCCCCCCCCTCCTGAACCGTACCAGGCCGCATGCCCTCAACATGGGGGGTGGGTGCTTTGGGGGAGGGGGGCGCCCTGCGCCCCCCCCCCAAAGCACCTTGTCCCCATGTTGATGAGGACAAGGGCCTCTTCCCGACAACCCTGGCCGTTGGTTGTCGGGGTCTGCGGGCGGGGGCTTATCGGAATCTGGGAGCCCCCTTTAATAAGGGGGCCCCCAGATCCCGGCCCCCCACCCTATGTAAATGAGTATGGGGTACATGGTACCCCTACCCATTTACCTAGGAAAAAAGTGTAAGTAATAAAACACACTACACAGGTTTTTAAAATATTTTATTAAACAGCTCCGGGGGGGGGGATCTTCCTCCGGCTTCGGGGGTCTTCTTCCGGCTTCGGGGGTCCCTCCGCTTCATCTTCTCCCGGCGTCCGGTTGGTTCTTCTCCGCTCTCCGGCCTCTTCTCCCGGTGTCGCAGGTCTTCGGCCGGCCCCTCCGCTCTCTTCATGTAGCTCTATTGCGAGCGGAGGTCCGGACTTCTGGGCTTCTGGGCTTCTTGGCTTCTTGGCTTCTCTTCTCTTCTCTTCTCTTCCCCCAGATGTTGACACGACGCTCTCTCCGGCTGGACTGGTCTCTGAGGGCTGCGTTGTGACTTATATAGGCGGAGACCCCGCCCCCATATGATGTCACAGTCCCTGGGCATGCTGGGACTGTGACGTTTTAGGGGGCGTGGTCGACCACGCCCCCTAAAACGTCACAGTCCCAGCATGCCCAGGGACTGTGACATCATATGGGGGCGGGGTCTCCGCCTATATAAGTCACAACGCAGCCCTCAGAGACCAGTCCAGCCGGAGAGAGCGTCGTGTCAACATCTGGGGGAAGAGAAGAGAAGAGAAGCCAAGAAGCCAAGAAGCCCAGAAGTCCGGACCTCCGCTCGCAATAGAGCTACATGAAGAGAGCGGAGGGGCCGGCCGAAGACCTGCGACACCGGGAGAAGAGGCCGGAGAGCGGAGAAGAACCAACCGGACGCCGGGAGAAGATGAAGCGGAGGGACCCCCGAAGCCGGAAGAAGACCCCCGAAGCCGGAGGAAGATCCCCCCCCCCGGAGCTGTTTAATAAAATATTTTAAAAACCTGTGTAGTGTGTTTTATTACTTACACTTTTTTCCTAGGTAAATGGGTAGGGGTACCATGTACCCCATACTCATTTACATAGGGTGGGGGGCCGGGATCTGGGGGCCCCCTTATTAAAGGGGGCTCCCAGATTCCGATAAGCCCCCGCCCGCAGACCCCGACAACCAACGGCCAGGGTTGTCGGGAAGAGGCCCTTGTCCTCATCAACATGGGGACAAGGTGCTTTGGGGGGGGGGCGCAGGGCGCCCCCCTCCCTCAAAGCACCCACCCCCCATGTTGAGGGCATGCGGCCTGGTACGGTTCAGGAGGGGGGGGGGCGCTCGCTCGTCCCCACCCCCTTTCCTGACCGGCCAGGCTGCGTGCTCGGATCGGGGTCTGGTATGGATTTTAGGGGGACCCCACGCCGTTTTTTCGGCGTAGCGGGGTTCCCCTTTATAATCCATACCAGACCTAAGGGCCTGGTATGCCCCGCGCTCGCCGCAATAGGAAGATTTGTTTTTCCTATTGCAGCGAGCGCGAGATGCAATACCATCCCCTCGTGTCGTATTTGGTCTGTCGGACCAGCCTACACACGAGCGGGCTTTCCGTCGGACCAGCACACACACGAGCGGACTTTCCGCCCGAAACTGAGTCCGACGGAAAGATTTCAAACATGTTTAAAATCTAGGTCCGGCGGGCTTTTGGGAAGAAGTCCGCCGGAAAAGTCCGCCGCCGCCCACACACGGGCGGATTGTCCGGCACACTCTGGTCCGCCGGACCAAGTATGCCGGAAAGTCCGACCGTGTGTACGCGGCATTAGTCTGCTTGTCTTCAGCAAACTGTTTGCAGGCTTTATTGTGCATCATCTTTAGAAGAGGCTTCCTTCTGGGACAACAGCCATGCAGACCAATTTGATGCAATGTACGGCTTATGGTCTGAGCCCTGACAGGCTGACCCCCCCACCCCTTCAACCTCTGCAGCAATACTGGCCGCACTCATACATCTATTTCCCAAAGACAACCTCTGGATTAGGCCATGCATTTTGCTGTGGATACAAACAGAAAAGTAAAGTTGCGCTACTATGAACAGCAAAATACAAAAATAGTAGCAGCCAGCATCAACAGTGTAGCGAACCGTGCAGTAGAATACAAATACATTTATAAATGCAGCGCTAATAAGTGATATATAAAACAAGGTGACAACATGTCATCCCAGAGGTGGTGTAAAATTGATAATGACTTGATGATAAAATACAAGCAAATGTGTACCAAAACATAACAAATTATATGGAAAGTCAATCTCCAATGACTATGAAAAAGGTGGTGTCCATGATAAAGTAAATGTTCCTCAATAAATTTTATTCCATGGGAAAAGAGGGGATATGTGTGAATGATGCCTTATCAGCCAATAGGTACAGCGAAACGGTAGTCTCACAGGCCCACATATGGCTGTGATAAGAGAAGAAATGGATACGCTTACCAGAAAGGGTGGACACACTCACCATGCGGTGGTATGTCAATTGGGCATTTGGATCAGTCAATCCTGTGGGTGCTTGATAGGAGACACTGGTGGTATGGAGATGCGTTTCAATGGCCTCACTCGAAGCAACCATAGATGGATGGTGATGCTCAGGTCCCCAGCAGGTGGATATGCTCGCATTCACAGAGAGCGGACAGCAGGAGCATACAGACTCCACGGCACAGGATGTAGCTCTCCAGAATGAAGGCAGCTTCTCTTCCTTTCTCCAGTCATGTGATAAGCGAAAAGTACTTGTTGTCACCTTGTTTTATAAATCACCTTGTTTTATATATCACTTATTAGTGCTGCATTTATAAATTTATTTGTATTTTGCTATGGATGGACGGAAAAAACAGCTGTCTGGCATAATCTATCAAAGCAAGTGAATAATGGCTGAAGCAGAGGTCACAGATGTGTGTTTGTAGTTTCCTTTTCCAGTCCTGGCAAGCCATGAAAACACATTCTAATATAAAAGCACCTTAGATACAGCAGTTTCAGCATTTTGCAGAGCTGTTGTGGTTTGGACACGTTGATTGATGGGCTCGAGATGATGAGCTGCTGGCTGCAGCTGCATGATAAAAGAAAATATCCCAGTGATTGATGGACAAGTGGCATTGGATGTGGCATAAACAGAAATTTAGGGTGCTAAACCAAAGCCTCAGAATATATAGTATTAGTACTTGTAGGTCTTTTTGGCAAAATTAAAACCTGAAGGAATCAAGCGTCAGTGTTGTTCTAAGCAACCAATAATTTTCCAATGGTCATTTTAGCAGTGTAAAAGATTCAAGAAGAACTTTTGTCAAAAGCAAAAATTATGTTTGATAAATTTTATCAGATATATTAACACAGCAGTTTGTGATTTGTTGACTCTCCCTGTAACATAGCTTTATTACCTGTTTTTTACCTTCAAGCATTCTATTCAAACTTTCGGTATGCAGCCCCCCCCCAATACTTACCTGAGCTCGAATCAGCGATGTGTACAAGAGTGGCTGCTGTCCCAGGTCTCTGCATCCTCATTCGCTGAGAGGCAGCATTGGGAGCCATTGGCTCCTGCTGCTGTCAATTATAGCCAGTGAAAAAGGGGGGGGGGGGGGTCGGCGAACTCTGTTCTGTGTGTCTTATGGAAACACAGAGCGTGGGCTCGGGAGTAAGCACACATGAGTGCCCCATAGCAAACGACATGCTATGGGGGCACTTGGCAGGAGGAGGAGCCAGGAGTGCTGGCGGGGGGACCTGTGAAGAGGAGGATCGGGGCTGCTCTGTGCAAAACCACTGCAACAGAGCAGGTAAGTATAAAATGCTTGTCCTTAAAAAAATAAAATAATGCTTTAGTATCATTTTAAGTTGATATTTCACTTCCTATAACAGAGTGACAGTGCTTTTTGTGCTGTAGTAAAATTACAACAGCATTGTCACCCTGTAGATAGGGCATGTAGTTTTAGATGAATTTAAAGTAAATGACGAACAAATCAAGCTAACAATTTTTAACATTTTTCACTTCCATATTTACTAGAGCTGCACGATTCTGGATAAAATGAGAATCACATTTTTTTTTTGCTTAGAATAAAGATGAAGATTCTCTCATGATTCTCGGTGTAATATCATCTTCCAAATTATACAAAAAAATTGGGCTAACTTTAATGTTTAGTTCATTACAGTGTATTTTTTTTTTTCAGAAAGACCGCTACGCATTACAGAAAGACCGCTACGCAAATACAGTGTGACATAAAATATTGCAACGGCCGTCATTTTATTCTCTATCGTCTCTGTTAAAATATATATATAATGTTTGGGGTTCTAAGTTATTTTCTAGCAAAAAATACTGCTTTTAACTTGTAAGCGTAAAAAAAAAAAGTGTCAGAAAAAGGCTAAAGCCTCGTACACAAGATCGGATTGTTGGCAGACAAAGTGCCAGACTTTTGTCTGAAGGGCGTGTGCCGCGAACTTGTCTTGCATACAAACGGTACACAATTGTCGGCCAACAAACACAAACATAGTGATGTACTACGTGGAATTTCAGCTCTGGAGCGCCACCCTTTGGGCACCTTCTGCTAATGCCATGTTTGGTGAGCATTGATTCCGAGCATGAGCGTTGTACTTTGGACTTTTGTGTGACGGACTTGTGTACAGACGATACGAAAATCTGACAACAGACCGTTGTACGCCGAAAATTTATAGGCCTGCTATCCAACAGTTGTTGGCGGAAAGTTGGCCAACAATTGTCTGATGGAGAGTACTAACGGTGGGATTTTAGGCAAACAGTCTGTCATGACACCACTCCCTGCCGAAAATCCAATCATGTGTACGAGGTTTTAGTCTTTAAAGAGGAACTGCAGTCTGCTTACATAATTTGTAATAAAAAGATCTTTGCCATACTGGAGCTTCCCTCCAACCACTTTGCATATTATTTTATATATACTGTGATTCTGTACTTGCGAAATATGCTGCAGAAATCTCTCTCCACTGAGTCTGGCTACAATCATTTTAACTGTGGGCAGCTGAAGCGAGAGCTGTGCATGATGTCATAGGCCTAGGCTTTTTTCCAGACAAGAAACAGGAAGTGGGCTGTGTAAGGTAAGTTCTGCTTTAGGTGGGTAAACTGACCTAATTTACAGACGGAGGTTTATCGCTTTGATCTAAAACAACTAAATTATATAATGTTTCTTTTTATCTCAGCTTGAGCAATGTTGTGATAAACATTGTCAGCTTTTTTTTTTTTTTGACAGCTGGTGTCTGTGAGCAGAGATGGGCTCTGTACTTGTTACATGAATCATGGAAATGCAGGATTAAGATCGTGAGGGGGGTTGAAAAGAGATTGCGGTTTTGTAATATTTAATCGTCCATCTCTAATATTTACTAATATTTTCTGTTCCCTGGGGTACATGTAATACCTAGTTCCATATTTCTACAGTGTGTGATAACTAAGGTTAGCTGTTAGGTCAGACAAGGCAACCCTCTTCTCTCCATGGTCATCTGACAACGTAGCTACCGAGGAGATGTCTGCTTTGACAGACACCACTTTTCTCTATCTCCAAGCACTTGCATGGAACATTTTTAGCTGGAATTCCTTATGAGATGCTTTCTCAGGCCATTGCTTGGAGACAGAGAAAAGTGCCATCTGTGAAAGCAACTGTCTCCTTACTAGCTGCGTTGTCAAAATATAGAAAATGCAATTGTATTTGTGTATATGACCTGTGTTGTATTACCATAGCTTTCTGCATCCAATAAAGACATTTGTGGATTTCAATTGTTATATAAGTTCAGCAATAACATTTTATCTGTTAGAAAAAACTGTTTGAACCATATAAATAATGTTCCCCCCCACAAAGCTCAAGCACACGTGCCTTTCTTTGCAGTCTCAGCTGCACTGGACAGTGAATGAATGGGAAGTGCTTCCTGTTCATTCACAAACTGATGCATAGTAAACGGTTTACTATGCTTCAGCTGTGAATGAACACAGTGAGTGAGTGTGTTCACTGTGTTAATTTAGTAAAGGAAGGGGCCAGTAAATTACATATTTACTAGCTCCTTACTCGCTCTCTATTTTGAAACATCCCCTGCAGCAGCCGGTGGGAGAGGAGGGAAGCCAACAGCACTGCGGGGGTGAGCGGGGTTGCCAACATGAGGGGGAAGCCCAAGAAGTAGGGGAAATCAGCATCGCATGTAGTGATAAGGGTGTGCCCAGGGACACCAGTCACACCCCTTGCACATGCCTATGAATCACATATAGTTGCCAGAATACAGTATTTTTCACTTTAGTGGGTCTTTAAATTGGATCTTCAAGTCCAAAATAAAAATAAAGGTTTGGCAACAGGCAGGATGTTTAATGCAGAAGAAACATAACTATCTCATACTATGGCAATGCTGAGCTAACTGAGTGATATCACCTCAGCCCAGCCAATTATAGGAGAAGTACAGAAGTACAGCCAAAGCTCGTTTGGCTGTACTTTCCCTGTGGATCACAGGAGTGCAGTTTGTTTTGCACTCCTGTGACCCGTTTTCAGCAGACAGCTGGCTGAAGTCATAGAGTTGGTCCTGAACCGGCATCCCGCTCAGCCTCCCAGCGACCCTGTGAGAGCCTGTGCCCACCCCCTCCATAGCCCAGCTCTCCAGTGAGCAGGGGGGGGGGGGGGGTAGAGCAGAAGGACACTGACTGACAGTGCTCGGCGAGCTGTGAGAACCGAGCAATCGGCGGTGTTTTATCGCTCAGTTCTCAGTCTTGGGGCCACTGGGGGACAGATGCAGCATCTAACCGATGCTGCGTCCACCTAGGTAAGTATGATTCAACGAAAAAAAAAAATCCCATACATCTTTTTAAAAATGGCTGGGGATCGGTACCCGGCAACAGCCTCGCCGAAGATGACAGAAGGAGCAGTGCTGGAATAAAGGTGAATATAATTCCGCTTTAAGGATGACATCACATTAAACATCATATTGGAAACAGTACTAGTTTTCACTTTTGTTATGCTAACCTAATTTTAGTTTAATTGAGTTTGATAAAACCAGATCATTCTGTGTTTATAATAACAGTTGAATAGGCTGGGTTCACATCTATATGTGTACTCTTTTGTTCATTTTTTTGTGCATTTTTAACATGTATGGTAACGTGTTTACATGCATTTTCATTATTCTATTGGACATCAGAGTGCATGAAAATGCACAGAAAGGGGGGGGGGGCTGAAAGAGGACTAATTCACTGCCTAACTGAGACCCACAGACTCACCAACATGGGGAAACCAAACCGGAGCCACTCCTCCTCCCGCTCCAGATCCCCACGGAACTCCGGCACACAGTAGAGCCGACAAAAACCAGAGTCAGTAAAACAACAGACTCCCATCATAAATGCGGCCTCCTCGCCCGCCATACAAACCTCATCAGCGGAGTCTATTACACTCCAGCAGCTGACACAGCAGACGCCAGGCTCGGTAAGAGACTTCGCCTCCCCACCAGCATCCACACAACAACCCACTCTCAGCTTAAATGATCTGCGGGCAGTAGCAGCAGACATTAAGGACACACTCACAGCTGCCTCGTCTGCAGCCATAGCAGATCTACGTCAGGACATACAAGAGATTGCACATAAAGTGCAAGAAGTGGAAACCATGAGACACAAATAAACCAGCTGCAAAACGTTCAAGATATCTATACATTGCAACTAAGGAAAATGCAAAGACATATGGAAGATTTAGGCAATCGTGGACGCAGGAATAATCTGCGAGTACGTGGTGTCCCAGAATCAATCGAATATCATCAAATACAACAATGCATTGAGATGGAAAGAATACATAGGGCACTACGCCCAAAAGGAAGAGATACCGACCCACTACGGGACATAATCTGTTTCCTAACTAGCTTCAGCATGAAGAAAGAGATACTCAGAAAAGCTCGCAACCGAATAAACATTGCCCATGAATCAGCAGACATCAAGATATACCAAGGTCTATCAAATATAACGCTACAGCATTGTAAAGATCTCAGACCCCTGCTAGATGTCCTGCGGACAAGAGGAATCCACTATAAGTGGAAATTCCCATTCTGCCTCTCAGCATCCACAGCAGGCAGAACAGCTCCACTTAAAGTACTAGAAGATCTCCCGAAATTCTGCGACCGCCTAGGCTTCCCCATGGTCCAAATCCCTGACTGGTATGCAGAATTCTAAACCCCTCCTTCCATCGGAGAACACTGCAGAGATGAAAGAATGAAAATACAATCCTCCCGATACAGACACCACAGATCACCAAGAGCAGACGCATCTCATCAGAACGTCCACAGATCGCTTCAAGGCCCAAGCCCCACTGCCTCACCAGCTCATCGAAGGCCCAGACAAGAATTGTAACTAACCCTATAAAAACTACAACATCCTGGTCTACAGCTAAGTATACTACAATAATACACCACCACTCATGTTTCAACCTGTTTGTTTATTGATTAAGTTTAATATTGAAAAGTTTAACTGATAAATTCAAACACTTATAAGAATGGACTATCTTTATCTACACTAGAGCCCTAATTCATATGCTCTATCGTTCATAAAGCCAGATTCTTTGCAGTGACAGATCAGACATGATCAGAAAATTAACACCTGATGCCAACACCCAGATTTGAGTGGCGGTCCAATTATACCGGTTACTTATGTACCTGGGACTCAAATATCTGAATAATTTCTCCACTGCCAAAACCACACAAAAAACCCTAAGAACTATTAATACACTTACAGAGACAAAGCTTATCTAGTTGTGGGTTTATCAAGCAAGATGAACACAGCTTTAACACAGATATACACTACTTTTATCTAAGATCCAAAATGACCACTCTTAGTCCAAAGACTACTTCCAGCTCACAAAGGCAATTAACATAAGTTCAGCGTGCTTTTCAGATCCCTATTGGATACCTTACATCAGTTAATGTTATATGTTTCTTAATATTATACATAATTAGATGCATGAGATGAGAATAAGGGAATCAACCTAATAAACCTCCTAAAGTCAACCAAGACCTCAAACTGGCTGTGTCTTTTCCTGTAAAAAAAAAAAAAAAACCACACTCCTTTATCCTTATGTTACATAACATGAGGGATTTGTCTTAAATAAAATCTAGACTCGAACCAATGGCGAAATCTCTAACACTATACTTAACAGCCTATTGGGAGTGGCCGGTTTCCCTTGTTCTCATATCCCTATCTATTTCCTCACATTGAATGATTAACGCGGTTAACAAACGTTAAGAAGATATTATATTATATGATATTCTGCTACATAACGCTATATAAAAAACAAAAAAAACAAAAAAGAAAAAACACAACTTCAAGAATTTTACTTTCTGAACCAAAATAAGACCCATAGTCCACAACCCGCAATCCAGACACTCACCCGAGACACATACACAGCACGCAAACAATATCTTACAGGTCTTACAGATATACATCTCTTTTACTCTCCTGGTTAATTAACCAACTAAAAGATGATTATAGGTCTCTACATTAAAAATGTCACTCTTGAATCCTCTGCCAGGCCTAGGCATTCTTCACGAGTCCAAACTAGATTTCACAACCCCACAGCAGACAGCCTTTTAAGAGATACAAATGATACATCACTAACTCACTAATTTCTGCTGAATCCTCCAGTATAGAATCCCATCCTATTACTCTAGGCACGTTAGCAGGTTCTTCCTTGCCTCTCGGGTATATCCTATCCGATTCCCCCCCACCCCCAAAGCTCTCCTCTACACATAATAGACCTATCACTATACATATACCTAAAGCAGAAGTCTCCCCATTTCTAGGGTGATTTTCACCCCACATTCATCCCTCGCCCCAAATGTCATAATACCTTAATACATTTCCTGACCCCTACTTCACAGTTCCGCCCCCCCCCCCCCCCTCACAATACAGAAAGTCATATACGTTATTCATAAATAAGCACGCTAAATAACCTCATAAACAACATACATGACCAACATAACTCCAAGAAAACAAGACTTCAATACTTTGAAACTGGTATCTATCAATGCACAAGGTTTGAACATACCAGAAAAAAGATCACAAATATTAACTCTAATGAAGAAACATAAAGCAGACATTGTACTCATCCAAGAGACACATTTTCAAACTGACCTAACACCTAAATCGACTAATCATTTCTTTCCTTCAGTCTACCACGCTACCAACGACCAAACAAAAAATAAAGGGGTATCTATACTAATAGCAAAACATTTACCCATAAAAATTACAGACACCCTTGTAGATAGTAAAGGAAGATACCTTTTTCTAAAAGGCAACCTATACAACAAACCAATCACAATAGCGAATATTTACTGCCTGAACACGAAACAAACCTCATTTATCAACTCAATCTCATCACAACTCTCCACCTTCAAAACAGGGTTTCTGATTGTTGGAGGAGACCTAAACGTTCCCCTTCAACCCATGCTAGAGACATCCACTGGCACTACATCCATTCCCTATCGAGCTCTGAAAAGGATTAACCTCTCCATACAAGAACCTCAGGTTCACGACACCTGGCGTACTCTAAACCCAAACACCCATGACTACACCCATCTCTCACATAGAAAGTATTCCAGACTCGATTATCTATTTCTATTACAATCAGACCTACATTTATTGACTAATTCCACCATAGAACCAGCTATTCTATCGGATCATAACCCAATTACCATAATCTGGACCATACCTATCCACGAAGCATATACTAAAATATAGCGCCTAGACACCTCTCTGCTCGCAGACAAGGAACTAACCAAAAGATTTACCTCATACTTCAAAGAAAACACAGAGCCCTCTCTATCTCCTATCTCAATTTGGGAGGCACATAAATGCGTAATAAGAAGAGAATTTATAGCAGCAGCATCCCATAGAAGAAAACAGCACCAGACCCAGATTGAAAAAAATTATAACACGAATCAAATCACTCGAAGCAACACATAAACAGTCACGCGCTGAACAGACACTACAGGAACTACACTACAGGAACTAATGCAAGCTAGGAAAGAACTACCAGAAAAAATTGAAAGAAATATTAAATGGAAATACACACTTACAAAAAAAGTGTTTTACAAACAGGGAAATAAAAGTGGAAAGTTGCTGGCAAAAGCATTCCAAGCCACACACACCAATTCCACCATCTACCACATAAAAGCTACAGATGGTAGTCTCTCATATTCTAATCACCTCTCCTCTAATCTCTCATATTCTAATCACCTCTCCAAAGACATTGCATCCCAAACAATACTATACAAAACTATATAACTTACACCCTAAAATCACCTCTCCAAAAGACCAAATCACCCGTCAAACAGCAACCACAAACTCAATATAGCCCAAAAATGCTATCTACATTAGACTCAAACTAGATCGCCCAATCTCTATAGAAGAACAAAATATGTCCTTAAAGCAACTAAAAATAGGTAAAAGCCCAGGCCCAGATGGCCTATCTGCAACCTATTACAAAACTTTTGTAGACACTCTCTACACCATTTTTGGAAACTTTCAACTCCTTGGCCTCCAAACCCTATGATCTACAAGGAATACTGGAAGCACACATTTCAGTTATTCTAAAAGAAAATAAAGATCATACACTGGTAACAAACTACAGACCCATTTCGATATTAAATGTAGATCTTAAGATCTTCTCTAAAATCCTAGTTAATTGCTTATCAACACATATGACATCTCTGATCAACAAAGACCAAGTAGTTTTATACAGGGTAGGGAGGCCAGGGATAATACCCTAAAAGCCCTAAATTTACATTATTTGATGACTAAAACCAATCAGAAAGGGTTTTTTCTATCTTTAGATGCAGAGAAGGCATTTGATAGAGTGGCCTGGGACTATATGAAAGCGGTTTTGGAAAGAATAGGCTTAGGACAGAGAATGCTCAATTTCATCTTCGCACTGTACTTCTCACTATCTGCTAAAGTCCGGGTTAATGGCCACTTATCAAATGCCTTCCACATCTCAAATGGAACTAGACAGGGATGTCCCCTTTCACCCCTACTTTACGGAATTTCCCTAGAACCTATATTAAACTGCATTAGAATGAGCAAAAACATTACAGGGATTGAAGTTGCAGACCAGACACACAGCATTTGCAGATGACATTCTTCTTTTCTTAACTAGCCACAAAACTACAATCCCTACCTTACTAAAAGAATTAGAACACTACAATTATCTATCCAATCTACATCCAATCTACTAAAAGAATTAGAACAATACAATTAACTATCCAATCTACAAATTAATTTTTCAAAGTCGTATGCCCTAAATATAACTCTAATATCAACAGAAGTGACAGACTGTAAAACTAAATTTCCCTTCTCATGGAATCTATTACGTATCTGGGTATACAACTACCCAGCTGCCTAGAGGATTTATATTAACTTAACTATATACCCATACTAAAAAATATCCAACAAGACCTTCTGAATTGGCATAAAGGCACATTTTCTTGGTTTGGCAAGGCTGCCATAATAAAAATGAACATCCTGCCTCGTATCCTATATGTTCTGCAGACAATCCCAATTAGACTCCCGAAAGCTTTCTTTGCTTCATACAGGAGGGCTTGTACACTGTTTGTTTGGGGACACAAACGTCCCAGACTCAGGTATTAGATACTCACATTACCTAAACTA
This sequence comes from Aquarana catesbeiana, assembly GCF_042186555.1. Classification (NCBI taxonomy): domain Eukaryota; kingdom Metazoa; phylum Chordata; class Amphibia; order Anura; family Ranidae; genus Aquarana; species Aquarana catesbeiana. The sequence continues at coordinate 84,487,132 of NC_133336.1, forward strand.
AAAGACGGCATTGGTCTACCACACATATACAAATACTACACCTTACAAGAATAGCTGACTGGAATCTTTATGCAAAAACTAAAACATGGATTGAAATAGAAAATGCAGGAGCTCACATACCCATACATATTCAATACGAAATGCTCCAAGATAAAATGCTTGACTCCAATTTCCCTTTCTGGACATACGTTAAGTTGAGACACTTTTTCAAATATCCAAACATCTCCCCAGAATGGTATAGAGAACACACGCCATTCAAGGCCTTTTGTACTAGATCCTCCCCACAATCACATGTAGTGTCCTTCATGTATGCCCTATTATATTCAAACCAAGAGGCAAAAGCCAGTGGACCATGTCTAAAATGGGAACAAAAACTTGAACTCTCTTTTATAGAAGAAGAATAGAATTAATTCTTACATAACATTGATAAAGGTTTGGTAAAAGTCACAATCCAAGAATGGGGATACAAACTACTGGCAAGCTGGTACCTTACACCCATCCAATTAAATAAATTCTCCCACACATCATCCACACCTCTCTGCTGGAGATGTGGAACTGAATGCGGTACCCTATTACATATCTGGTGGTCATGCTCGAAAATATAACTCTTTTGGAAAGAGATACACAAAATTATAACGAAAATCACCACATACACACTAGACTTTACAACCGCACAATATCTTCTACACCACTCCTCCCTTCCATGCTTCATATACCACAAATCCCTAACCTTAAATCTTGTTAACGCGGCTAAAAGTTGCATCCCACTGAAATGGAACTCATCTATCCCACCAACAGTAACAGATTGGATACGATATGTACACCAAACAGCTGAAATGGAAGAGCTGATACATATAATGAGAGACAACCCTACCAAATTTAGTAAAACCTGGGCATGTTGGATCCACTACTCAAATTCTCTTCACGGGGATCCCCCTAATTAGCCAACCAAACATTCTCTACAAGATGTACTAACAAACCAATTCTTCTTCAAACATCCAAGTTATTCTCCCTCCCATAACCCCATTTTACTTCAATAATAAAACCTTTACACCCCTTTGATACAACTTTGATAATACAATTAGATCTACCGACCCTGAAACTTATCTTAAAGGCAAAATGGTTTAAGAGTTAATATTCTTTATTCTAAATTTTAATTGCATTACTAAATAAGTATTACCTTAATACAGTTTCTTTAAAAATAAGAAAAAATCGTACACAGTGTGATCATTGACCATGCTCCCACCTGGACACAGTATGCTCCCATAGGGGTGTCCGGAAGTACTGGTAGCATGGCCAATGGAATTATATGATAAATTCGATTTGTTCAATTTTGAAATACTCCTCTTGTTATTATACACATTGTTTATGTCCAGTTTAACATTTATACATGTATTCTACTACTGACAAAAGAGTAGAAATGCTATATTGGACTGCTTGTAACTTCTATTTTTTATCTTGCTTTGAAAATTTCCAATAAAAAAAGGAAAGAAAATGCACAGAAAAACAGACATGATTCTTTTTTCAAACTGTAGCTCAATGCACTGCAGAGATCTGAACCGCTTCATTGAATATTTTGCTTTACAACTCACACATTAAAACCTGAAGGTGTAACAGTGCTTTATTTGTTTTTTCACACCCAGTTTAATTAGCACTAGCAACATGACAGATGGAATCTAAATGTAAAAAATGGATAACATAAATTTAAGTATTCTTCCATTAAAATGTGTGGATGGGGTCTGTAGCCAATCAAAGCCAGATTCATAGTGGTAAGTCTGGGCTGGCAATTTTGGCACTTGCTAGAAGAACTTTTTGGTAGCTGCAGTGTGGTGCAGCGCAGAAAATACTCAGAGTCCAGATGCAGAGAAACAGGAATATATTTAATTTAAGTTCAGCAATACACAAGAAGCCGCGGAAGGCAACCCGACTGGGAAAATTTGCAGATGTAACAGCAAGGAGTCAGTGGCAGAATGTCAGAGGTGTGCCGAAAGCATCTGTTTTGAGGAGCAGAATGCGGCCTGGCCGGTCCGTACCCACATGGGGAGGTTTCCAGTTAGGATGTCATGTCCCTGCACTTTCCCTACTCCTCTGCAACCTCTCCTACCGCTAAGCATTGTCTCTGACAGATGGGTGATCTGTCCCTATTCTATCTACGCCAAATGCGTGTCAAGCCCGGAGCCAGGATTTTTATTTATTTATTTATTTATTTAGGGTACTTATATAGCGGCGTCAATTTACGCAGCAGTTTTACAATACATTGTACATTCACATCTGTCCCTGCCCTCAAGGTGTTTGCAATCTAAGGTCCCTAACTTACATTCATACATACCAATACTAGGGGCAATTTAGACAGGATCCAGTTAACCTACCAGCATGTCTTTTGGACTGTTTTAAATAGACTCTGCTGACTCAAGATGGCCATCAAAGTCACATGGGATGCCAGCATCCATTCGGATAGCTGCCCCTGTGACTCGTTAAACCACAGAGGAATTAGGTTCCTCTCAACTTCCTCTCCCTCTGCAATTCCACTGTGGTGAAGTGCCACCTGCAGTGAAGAAAATACACTCCACTTGCCTACAAGCTGCTATATAATATCATATTTAAGGACTGCCTTGACCCCGAATGGGCAGCTCAGTGTAATCCACACAAACCTATGCACAAAAAGAGCAGTGTATGAAAACAACCTGCACTGAACTTATGTCAAAAATACAGTATATACTCGAGTATAAGTCGAATTTTTCAGCCCTTTTTTTTGGGCTGAAAGTGTCCCCTTCGACTTATACTCGAGTCACCGCCATCTGTCTGCATGATCAGCGTGTCATGCAGGCAGACGGCGGCCGGTGTGTGATGATAGTGTTCGGAGGCTATTCCAGCTTTCAAAAGCCGCGCCTCCTGCTCCTCTGTGATAGGCTGAGAATGAGAGAATGTCCGTGATAGGCAGTCAGCGGTCAGCCTATCGCAGACGAGGAGGAGGCGTGGCTTTTGAACTGTGGAATGGCCGCCGAACACTATCATTACACGCCGGCCGCCGTCTGAGGATGGAGATCGCCACAGGGAGGATGGAGATCGCCACAGGGAGACTGCACAGGACACAGGTAGGCTGCACATGCACACAGGACACATGCACACAGGACACAGGACACATGCACACAGGGACACAGGAACACAGAACACACATGTACAGGACACACATGTACAGGACACATGCACAGGGTACAGGTAGGCTGCACAGGACACAGGGAGGCATGCAGCTGCAGATGGGCATTGTTGACCCTCTGCATTTCTCACCCTCGTCTTATACTCGGGTCAATAAGTTTTTCACAGTTTTTTGTGGTAAATTAGGGGCCTCGACTTATACTCGGAACGACTTATACTCGAGTATATACGGTAAGCTGGATTTCATCAGACCCAGATACGTTATGCTAATTGCTAAAACTGATACATCAAAAAACATTATTTATAATGTGATAATGGTCAATTCCTCAAAGAGGGAAAGCTTCTGTTTTGCAATTTTAAAATTGGATTCACAAATTCACAAAAAATAAAAAATTAGGTATTAAAATCACTTTAGCTTTTCACCTGCTGCATGTCAAAAAGCAAACTTTCTGGTGGCATGGTTGTGCCTTTGTCATGAGTATTTACAAACTTCCAACTGTAATTTTATATTTGAAACATTGGGTTCTAAAGTGTAAGTTATTAGTATTAACCCCGGTTCACATATATACGGTGCAGGAAATAAAGAGTATCCTGAGCATTTCTCGCACTGCATTGAAATTCGTACTCCATTAATGCGATCTGTCCCCAGTATCAATGTAAAATTTACGACACCCCAAAACAGGTTACAAAACGCAGTGCAATTGTAACAATCGGATGCATGGTATGTTTGCCGATGCGGCAAAAAAAAAAGATGGCCGCACCTTTTTCAAGCGGTGCAGTGCGAACTGAGCCAATACAAAATGAATGGGCTCAAATCGCACTGCATGGAATTGCATGTGATTTCAATAGGAATGTGGTAAGATTCCTATCCAAATCACATGCGGTGTCCTGAACTGCAGAAGTGTAAACCCAGGCTGATAGTTATGGTCGTACAGGAGTTGTGTGAATATTTCACCTCATATTGTTTAATTTTTGTAGAACGAGTGCTGTAGAGGTTATGGCTATTTCAGGCTGCTGCCTGAATCAACCCAATATATTTTGCTATATTTATACCCTGATTTTTGACTGGTGACCAGACTGAAGAGCAGTATATGGCATTTATGCTGTATCTCAAAAACTAGAGCTGATAGGGAAAAAATGTTGTCATTTTTGGAATCAGCAGGTCAAATATACTCAGGAACAGGGCTAATATTTTAGGCAACAAAATGTGTGTTGGCCTGTATAATCTATAAATGGGGACACCTGCTCTGTGACACCCATCAGAAGTGAGACTTCTCCTTATTTTAGTGATATTTCCACTTATGCCGCGTACACACAGTTGGAATTTCCGACAACAAATGTTCGATGTGAGCTTGTTGTCGGAAATTCCGACCGTGTGTAGGCTCCATCGTACATTTGTTGTCGTAATTTCCGACAACAAAAATTTGAGAGCTGGTTCTCAAATTTTCCAACAACAAAATCCGTTTTCGGAAATTCCGATCGTGTGTACACAATTCTGGCGCACAAATTTCCACGCATGCTTGGAATCAAGCAGAAGAGCCGCACTGGCTATTGAACTTCATTTTTCTTGGCTCGTTGTACGTGTTATACGTCACCGCATTCTTGACATTCGGAATTTCCGACAACATTTGTGCAACCATGTGTATGCAAGACAAGTTTCAGCCAACATCCGTTGGAAATAAATCCAAGGTTTGGTTTTCGGAAATTTCAATCGTCTGTACGCGGCATTACAGTTGTGTCTCTGGGACAGGAAGTGTAGAGAACTCTCCTAAGTAGGACAGCAAAATAAAATAACCTGACAGTTCAGGCTAGAATTTCCTTTTAGCATTCTTGAAATAGAATATACTGTACAGTAATTTAGGGAGTATAGTACATTGTTTTCAATGAGTCAGCCGACCCACAGACACAGGAGCATAAAGCACAACTGTGAAGTAGTACTGCAACATAGGATGCAGTGCCTGCATATGTACAGAGCGAATCTAGCTGCCCTGAAATATATAAATGTACAAGTTATACATAGAAGCATCTTTTTAAATACTATACAACATTTATAGGAGTCCTATAATAGGATTATTTTTTAACAAGCTAATCTTTTTTACATGTTTATCTGAAAAATGATTGTTAAAAAAAGCCTGGCTGTGTTCTGCGGTGCACTAAAAAAACAACCCGCATGGCATTTGATAATAACAGCGGAAAAGACAGGCTACATGAAAACACCTTCCAGAGCCAGGAGAATAGAGCTGTAAACACGGCCTGTTTTTGCCATTTACAATCCATGGAGAGTGCTGACTAAGACCAGACACACATGAAGGAGTTTCTTTTTCAGCAAATTGGTAACAGTAATGCTAACTGTAATGACCTTTTCAGAAGAGGCTGATCCGTGCGTCGGTGAGACATTTTCTACGGCAAACTATTTAATGCAATGGCTGTAGCATATACTGTACAATCAATACCGTCTGACATTACATTATATAAAAGACAGCTCCGCAGCACTGAAGATCTATGATGACTTGGGGCAAGCAGAGTTTAGGGGGTCAGGAGGTATCAGCACATGACTGAGGGATGTGCAGATTACCGAGGCTCAGGCTTCCTGTAAAATAAACAACTAAACCCCATTCCTTCACCCCCCAAGATTGACCATAGCAGCCTTTTATTACAACAAAATGAAATACAAATAATATAAACAATCGTAATGCATATAATATATTTTTTACATAACCATTAAACCAAAGACCTCAGCTTAATCCTACCGGGTGTAAAGTCTTTGAAGGGCTATTTTGGAACATCTGTTAGCTGCAATCCGTAAAAACCCGGATATTAGAGGGGTGAGAGTGGGGGGATGGGATTATAGAGTAGCCACCTATGCGGTTGATTTGCTTTTTTATGTCTCCAACCCTAGGATAACAATTCTAATTATATTAGAGGAATTGAATAAATATGGAAAACTGTCCAATTTTAAAATAAATATGTCTAAATCCGAGATTCTGAATATTACCACTCCAAGGGAGGAACAACTGGCAATTCAACCTAGCAGCACCGGATTTCGAGAAATATTATCAGGCGATCTCTGTCTCCCGGATCGCAGAGTGGACCCATAATAAGGAGAGGAAAAAGTTGGGTAAATTTTGAGATAACACAAAGTAAGGTGGATTTGCGAAAGATGGCTTGTATACCACAACAATACCGGGATCTAGCCATTAGCACAAACCCACTAATTAGAAATACTTTTAAGATTTGGGATAGGTTGGGGAGAATGCACCACTGGGATCCTAATTCACCACTAATGTCTACTTTGGGCACAAATTACTTTAAGCAAGGGAAAGAGGAATACATATATTTTACTAGATGGAGAAGAAGAGGAAATATTACTGCAAGATGTAACGAAGGGAAATAGGATATATACGTATGTTGAAATCACACTTATATGGGGTAATACGTCATTAGATAAATGGAGGTATGCACAATTAAAGTACTTTACACAATCATTAGCACAACCATTGCGGGGAAAAGGGCACATGAGGTTAATAGAGAAATTATTTTGTTCCCCTTTTTAGCTTAAATCAAATAATACCTAAAATGTATAAAATTTTGGTCAAGGAAGCAGAACCTGAATCCCCTCCCTATCTAGGGAAATGTGAAGAGGAGATAGGCTTTCTTAGGTATGAGGAACATAAAAGGAAAATCCTTAGAATAGCGTGTTTTTCATCAAGTGATATAAGGACGGTGATAATGTGCTATAAACTTTTAGAGAGATGGTATGTGACCCCTCAGGGGGTGCAAAGACTCAGAGCAGAGGGCCCCCCAACTTGCTGGAGGGGATGTGATGCCCAGGGGACCTTTGCGTACCTGTGGTGGGAATGTACAAAGATACAGCCTTACTGGGGTAAAATTATAGCAGCGATCTATCAAATAACGGGAGAACATATTCAGAATGATCCCTGGGAATGTCTATTTCATGACACGAGAAAAACTGTGCCCCAATATAGGAATACCTTAGTCCCATACCTCTTAAATGCAGCTAAAGGTTTGATTCTGACCCTATGGAGAACCCAAGAAGTGCCGAATATGAAGGAGTGGGTACCAAGAATGGAAATGGTGAGAGCCATAGAGGAAACAATTCATATAGTAGAGGATTCATTAGAGACATATTGGAACATATGCGGAAAATGAATGGCGTTTAAAAAATCCGAGGTTTGGAGAAAATTGAGGGAGGTCTAAGGGTTAAGGGGGAGGAAAGGGGGGGTTCCTTTTTTCCTATTTTTTTTTTTTTTGGAAGGGGGAAATGGGGAGAATAATTGTACATTGTAAAAATATAATGTGGATATTGCAATGTGAGTTTTATTGCTTGTATTTTGTTTACATAATTAAAGAGAGAATAAATATATACTGTGGACCTCCAAAAATATAATGTGGATATTGCAATGTGAGTTTTATTGCTTGTATTTTGTTTACATAATTAAAGAGAGAATAAATATATACTATGGACCTCCATGTAGCGCACTACCCCCTCAGGAGCTGCAATTTGTTTGTTATATCTGTAATTTATATTTGCCATCTAGCCCATCGCAACCCATAGAAACAGAAAACAGTCTGTATGGTAATTTTTTCTTGCTTTTATTGATACAATGTGAACTGGGATAGGAAAAGGTTTTTCTGAGATGCTCTTATACTGCTTCATAATTTTACCTTTGCCTGTTTCATGCAAAGACTTAGAACAATGTGGACTATAAGACATCACTCTAAATTATTTCTTTAGTGGGGAAGACGGAAGTAGATTTACTAGAGAATATATGATAAAGAGTCACTCTGAATAACTTCTTCACCTGCAGAATTTCTTAGAACAGTCTGTATCTCTATTTGTGGTTGGAGCTTTACCGCTACCTTTTTACCACTACTTCCTGTCTGCATGGTACTTCCAAGTTGAGCTAAAGAAGAGATGACTCTGAATAATTCCTCCCGCCTGACTGATTGGAATCCCGGGGCATTGTTGAACCCAGAGTCACAGGCCATCACCACCTGTTTCGCTGACTTGCGTACCAACATCCCTCAGCCTCTGGTAGTACCCTTCCCCTGGGCTTTCACTGACTTGATCGATAGTCCATGTTCCACTCACAAAAAATCGACTGCCCAGATGTAGTCCGCTTAGTTGCTACTTCTTCCATAAGTGTTTCTCTGTCCCTTCTCTCCAGTCTGGCACGCTCCCTTCCCTGTAGGGTCGTTCAGTGACACCCACGACTACATGCTGTCCGATGTCATCAACTCCTCTCCTCCGTGTGTCCCAGTCCCCCCTTTCCCCGTAGGGGGGGCTCCGCTTGGCTCCCCACAGGGGAACCTCTCCCTGCGGGCTCTGACTCCACTCCTTTGCTCTCTTCTTCTCACTGTCATGTGACCCCAGCTTTTATGAGAGTCCCGCCTCCTGCCAAACAAATTAATGATTGGCCAGAACTCACCTACAAGCTGCCTGTCACTCAGATCCCAAGTCCAACCTCTCTTCCAAAATCATTTCATTGAAAGCAAGAGGAGGCTTCTCTGGGTCCAAGCACAGGTGGCCACACCCTGCACTATACTGACACTCCCAGTTCCCAAAATAAACAACCAGGCCTGATATAATAGTACAAGCCTGCCTAAATTTTACCTGAAACTGTACTTTATCATTTAAGCTCAGAAAAGGTAACCTATATGAAAGTAGGTGCCCGCTACATACACCCCCCACTTAAATCACAACTGTCCCCAGTTGTGGGGATTTAATTTAGGGTACCTCCTTAAGTTTAAGGAGGAAAGAGCATCTCATTACATCAGATGGAATGGGGAAAAGGAAAATAAACTTGAAACAGGAATAACATCAATATCACTGTACACAATAGCAACACAGCATATTTTCTTATTCAATTTACATAGTCTGACTGTAGATCCCTACAGCTAACATTCCATACAAGTAGAACCAAAGCATTACTCCCACAGGAGGAATACTCTGCATACCACAGGCCTTCATCTGTAAGATAGACAGCCGTCACATCTTCAATTTACCTAAAAAAAGACACAAAAATATTTCTAACTACTACTAACTACACGTTACCAAACAGAGGGGGTTATTATCCACTATTGGGTAATCAATCAAATATACAAAATCTTTTCTTTTATGGCATGTATGTTTCTATTAGGGTCATCACTCCCTCAAAAGGAGTCTAACAGACTTCCTGCAGAGTGCACCCTGAACAGACATGCTCAGCAAATGAATCCATCTGCCCATTGGCAAATAAACTTTCTGTTCTGCTCCTAAACAGGAGTCCTTGTAGAAGTACTTGTGGCAAAGGGACTTAGCGGAGACAGCACACGCTAGTGTCCATAACTTTGTCCTTGTCAGGCACCCTAAATGTGAGTCTCCTGCTAAACAGATTATTTTTGGGGAAAACCCACCCTAACCCATCTGCCATCCTGCAGTCAACATGGGTACTAAAGCATACTTGTGAGTACCCCTCCAGCAGTCCTGCTTACAAGTATTACCTGCTTACAAGTATTACCTTGGGTCAGGTAACCTTTTGCGGTTGTCCCCTTGTCCTCTCACTGAGACGGAGTAACTGCGGGTGTTTTGCCCTGCCTTTACCACCAACATTTTGTCCTTGTGAATTGCTCTCCCAAGTCTCCACTCATGGTAAATATCTTTGAATCGGACCCAGACTTCACTATCCGATGTCCGCTTGGGCTTAGGAACATAAGGATAGTCCCAAACAAGATCGTCTTCCCACGCTTCCTGGGAAGTCTCAACGATCTCCATAATCCATTCAGGAACATTAGGATAATCTAGGCCCCACTCCTGAGCAACTTTCCTTTCACTGAGACGGAGTAACTGCGGGTGTTTTGCCCTGCCTTTCCTCTCACTGACTTTCCTCTCACTGAGACGGAGTAACTGCGGGTGTTTTGCCCTGCCTTTACCACCAACATTTTGTCCTTGTGAATTGCTCTCCCAAGTCTCCACTCATGGTAAATATCTTTGAATCGGACCCAGACTTCACTATCCGATGTCCGCTTGGGCTTAGGAACATAAGGATAGTCCCAAACAAGATCGTCTTCCCACGCTTCCTGGGAACTCTCAACGATCTCCATAATCCATTCAGGAACATTAGGATAATCTAGGCCCCACTCCTGAGCAACTTTCCTTTGAACTTCCCGCTGGAACCTTGAAAGTCTGGGTAAATCTTTAGCCTTTCCTCTGCCAGGCAAAATGCATGAGTCAGAAGCTCTACTGACCCACTGTTGGTACGTGGCTGCCCTGGTTGGAAGGACAGTAGTTGAGACATTGTAAGGGGGTACTGGGGTTTTAGATATGTTGAATGTAGAAGCTTCCACTGAGGTAGAACTCTCTAAGAAACATTCCTCCTCATCGCTAGATTCAGCCTCTTCAGGGGATGACCACTTAAATAAATTGTCCATAGATCCATATTTCTCCAGGACTCGTGAAGACCCCCAATCTACAGCCTGACCTCCGCTCACCCTGTCCAGCTCACCTGAGGGATCCCCCTCCTGCAAACTAGGCTCCTTCCGGACGGGCATGACACAGGACTTATTGCCAGTCGGCTCCTCAGGGGTTTCCTCCAAAGACTGTACACTAACTCCGGCAGTCCCTGGGTCCCCAGCCAGGCCACAGGCTCCCCCATTAGATCCTACCTGATCCTCCGGTGGCTCCAATTCAGCCGAATCAGACGGGAGCTTCTCCACTGCTGCAGTAGGTGATACACGACCCTCTCCGGCTTCCGAATCACCTGCATCTGTGGTAGACAAAGTCCGGTTGTAGGACTGGCGACATAGTATCGGACTTCCTGTTGAACGGGTCCCAGTTGTGTTAGCTGAACACCGCGATGCCCACACGGAGCCCAGGCAGCGACTCCAACCTTAGGCCTCCGACATCCGGGACACAACATGCAAAGTCTCTCCACTCCATCAATCACTCCTAGTGCCAGTCCTCCGGTGAGCTCCAAACGAACACCGGTATCGATCAGAACCCGGTCCTGCAACTCAGGTAACCGCTGCATGACGGGTGTACTCCCAACACCTTGCGCCATCTTCCACCGCCTGTTTCGGTCTGGTGTGTGGCACGCTGAACGCTGACAAACTTTTGTTCTGGGGCGTGGCTCCACCCCCCATTTGTTGGTTGAGCGTGCAAGGAACTGTAGCTGCACATTTTCAAAGTCCTCCCCAGCGACACCTACACCTACTGCAGACTATCGTGGCAACAGTTACAGAAATGCAGACTCCGTTGCTATGGGAAATGGTCAGTGGTCAAATATAAAACAGATATCTCGGTGGGACCTCCATGTAGCACACTACCCCCTCAGGAGCTGCAATTTGTGTGTTATATCTGTAATTTATATATGCCATCTAGCCCATCGCAACCCATAGAAACAGAAAACAGTCCATATGGTCATTTTCTCTTGCTTTTTTTTTTTGATACAACGTGAACTGGGATAGGAGAAGGGTTTTCTGAGATGCTCTTATACTGCTTCATAATTTTACCTTTGCCTGTTTCATGCAAAGACTTAGAACAATGCGGACTATAAGACATCACTCTTAATGATTTCTTTAGTGGGGAAGACGGAAGTAGATTTACTAGAGAATATATGGTAAAGAGTCACTCTGAATAACTTCTTCACCTGCAGAATTTCTTAGAACAGTCTGTATCTCTATTTGTGATTGGAGCTTTACCGCTACCTTTTTACCACTACTTCCCATCTGCATGGTACTTCCAAGTTGAGCTAAAGAAGAGATTACTCTGAATAATTCCTCCTGCCTGACTGATTGGAATCCCGGGGCATTAAACCCAAAGTCACAGGCCATCACTACCTGTTTCGGCTGACTTGCATACCAACACCCCTCAGCCTCTGGTAGTACCCTTCCCCTGGGCTTTCACTCACTTGATCGATAGTCCGTGTTCCACTCACAAACAATCGACTGCCCAGATGTAGTCCGCTTAGTTGCTACTTCTTCCATAAGTGTTTCTCTGTCCCATCTCTCCAGTCTGGCACGCTCTCTTCCCCGTAGGGGCGTTCAGCGACACCCGCGACTACATGCTGTCCGGTGTCATCACCTCCTTTCCTCCATGTGTCCCGACCCCCCCCTTCCCCGTAGGGGGGGCTCCGCTTGGCTCCCTGCAGGGGAATCTCTCCCTGCGGGCTCTAACTCCACTCCCTTGTTCTCTTCTTCTCACTGTCATGTGACCCCTGCTTTTATGAGAGTCCCGCCTCCTGCCAAACAAATTAATGATTGGCCAGAACTCACCTACAAGCTGCCTGTCACTCAGATCCCAAGTCCAACCTCTCTTCCAAAATCATTTCATTGAAAGCAAGAGGAGGCTTCTCTGGGTCCAAGCACAGGTGGCCACACCCTGCACTATACTGACACTCCCAGTTCCCAAAATAAACAACCAGGCCTGATATAATAGTACAAGCCTGCCTAAATTTTACCTGAAACTGTACTTTATCATTTAAGCTCAGAAAAGGTTCACCGATATGAAAGTAGGTGCCCGCTACATATATACTAGACTTTATATGTTAGAAGGCTGGCGATTGGCTAGCCTGAGTTTGTAGGAGGAGTCTGAGGCTTATAACCCCCCCCCTCCTTCCCTACACACTCGTCAGCTAGCGTTTTCTGGTTGGAGGAAGCAGTCGACGTGTCACTTTCGGTTCCGGGTCAAGCTCAGTGTGATTTCTTTTTCTGGCAGTGCGGACGCTCTGCCCCCCAGCCAGCTTTAACCTGATCAGTGTTTCTCAGCTGTTAGGCGGGTGTTCCAGCCCATATATCGCAGGGGAATCTTGGCTTAGTCCGGATCGTAAAGGGAAGGAGTCGGTGTCGTAATTTCCGGGTATTGGATGGCGGGGGGGTTAACTGTGTGGACGCTCTCCTCATTTCCAGCTTGCTTCCAGTGGCTCATATGGCTCAGCGGCTTGGCTATTGGTACAGGTACCTACCATGTGTATTGCACCTAAGCACGCAGTGGTCTTGTAAAGGTAGGTGCGGGGCCAGGATGTTAAGGGGGGAGGCATGCAGGTGCTATACCATGGAGGTGTCACTGGCCCAGTGATTTAGGGATCTGTCACTGCAGGTTGCTCTGTCAGGGTCTGCTGCACCATTTTCTTTGGGGGGTTCACTTAGTCACCTGACCCCCATGTGCATAGTGTATCACTGGGTCAGTCCATGGTGTTATTTTGGCCAGCTGTCAGCATTCCAGCACCAGGGTCCATAGCACTGGGCACCTCACTGGCGTCACTCATGCAATCGCTGGGTCTTGTAGTTCCACAAATTGGTGGCCTTGTTTCAGCCCCTCATTTGGGTTGCCACATCACGTATGTTAGCACGATTTAGGTCAGGCATGGCAGGGCTCGCGTAGCCTGGTGATTGCAGCCCTTTATACGATACACATACAGAGGGGGGTCTCACGGTCCTTTTAGTTATTTTTCTGACACAGGTTCACCTTTCTTCTCCCACCATCAAGTACACGTCACACTCTATTCAGGTGGTTGTTCAGGGTTAGTTATCAGCCACACAGCTCCAGGGGCCTCAGTCCTGGGAACTTCACTGGCGTTACTCAGGCAGATTGCTGAGTCTTGTAGTTCCACAGCTTGGTGGCCACGTTAGCCCCTCATTTTAAATGCCATTGTCACAGCCTGGCTCCTCCAGCCCCCCTTTAAAAAAAAAAGGGGGGGTTTCACATTTCACCCTGTTCAGGTGGTGTCTTATTTTGGTGTTGCATTTTTAGGTTTTTGATTTTCTGCTTGTTCATTCCATCATTTTATTCAGTGCATACGTCATGATGTTGTTGCAGGTGGATTCTACATTTTACGGCACGGTGTGTTCTGTGTGTCTTTCGGTCAGGGGTCATAGCTTGTTGCATTACATACCGGGATCTGTCACGTCTACAGATCTATGTGGGCTGAGGTTTCGTTTTTAATGATTGTAATATTTGCAGTCTTCTCGCCTGTATATCATACGTCATACGTTGCACGTCACTTACATTCCTATTTCTGTCTACCACGGTCTGTAGGTTCCAAGCTCTGAGTGTTCGTTTTTTAATTACCTGTCTTTGTGCTGCAGGTTACTCGGGCTCGCTTACTGCATACACACAAGGAGTTATGGTCACTAGGTTCACCCTCACGCGCTGTTCCTGTTTGTTTTGTTTCACGGCACCTACATTTTCATACAGAGTCAGGCACGGTAGGGTGTCATTGTTTTTCAGCATTTAATTTGCTTGGTTCTGATGGTCTCTAGTTGGGTTTTTCTACAGATTTGGACATGTCGCACATTTCGGAGAGCAACGAATTTGCCTTCATCCCTCCTATTCCTGTTAGGGGTTCAGAGCATGGCAGCGCCCCATCTCTGAGGAACTGGACTATACCGAAGCTCATAGCAGAGCTCCAATGCAGGGGCATTCCGTTCTAAGCCACGGCCAGGAAAGCGGAGATGTTTAGGCTATTATTTCCAAGCCCGTCCCAGACACAGCCATCCACTAGTGCAGAGCATGTGTCCTTGCTCACGTCACTGACCCAGATTCACACCGTTCTAAACATTCTCTCCACTTCAATTCAACTGCTGCAAGATAGCATGGATGTGATAGAGGCCCGCCCAGCCAGGGTGGAAGTTGCTGCTGCTCCCATTGCCTCTGTGCAAGCTGGCACCTCTGCAAGTAATACCAGAGTGCCATTACTTGTAGCTGTTCCTTCGCCACTATCAGTGCTGCCATCCATATCCCCAGAGCACTTCATCCCTGCCAACCTCAAAAAAGATATCTTAGGGGGGAAGGATATAAACCTGGCATCCCTGCTCATAGCGTTCGCGGCGTTGGAATTTCCTGCGAACGCCCTATAATGTTCGCTGCATAATGTTCTCTGTTCTGCGAACAGGCGAACACCCGATGTTCAAGTCGAACTTATTTTCGACCCAAACATTGAGCTCATCCCTACCAACTACATCTGGTTAGCTCCCTCCCATCCTGGCATTTATTTGGGCACTAAGTCTACCCATTACATCACTAGAGGAAGGTTTTCTGTAAAGGCTAGCTAACTGCATCTACTAACATATTTCTAGCTAAATTCAGTAAGTGACAGTGTGCAAGGGCTTCTTATAGTTGTGCAAACATGAAACTCTCTCTCCCTTCTCTTCAGTTGAAAAGTAGTTATATATTAGTATGAGGAAGACCTAATGCAAGCTTCTAAAGCCCTTTGCACACAGGGGCATCTAGCTTCTGTGCATTCCTCTTGTTGTTTTAGTGTGCCAAGCACAGGTGCAATGTCCAGCCCTTCTACCCGTAGCCTGTCAAAGTCTATGGCAGGCTGTGGCTGGACGGAGCTGAATGCCGTAGTGAAATATGTCCCCCTGAGGCAGATACGATATCTCTGTATTGTCACTAGTTGGAGAGGATGCTCGTATCATCCCGATACCACCCTGGTATAATATGCTACATGTTCATCATAGAATGGTGCACTGACGCACCTGATATATGTGAGTACCCCAGATGGGGATCTTTGCTTTAGTGAAATAAATTGTTTAAAACGTCATTGCACTATCGAGTTTTTCGTTTCACATATCCCGGATAACTATGTTGAGAAACCCAGGAGCCTGACATTCTAAGGAGCCCAGAGGTGGTTCACATGCGTGCTTTGACTTAGCTTAATCGCAATCCAAGGTGAGCGTTTACTACCTAAGGGAGGGCACCTGAGTGAAGACACCCCAGCACGTCTTGGATCACACTTTTTATTGTTCTTGAATTATACAAACTTTTATCACGTTACTAGATACGCAGTTGGATGCGATTTGGATGCGATTTATATGCACACGAGCACTTTGTCTTATGATTTGAATCACATATCCCCTGCAGTGTTGTCTATATTCAGCACGGTCATTCACGACCTATTTGGACACTATATATTGCACAGGAGCACTTTTTTTTTTTCTATATGTTATTTGTTTATGTTTATTGTTTTAAACACAGTTATGCACGAGGCACTTTAAATTGGTTTTGTGTGTATATCATATCCATTCCTTTAAATATAGTGCCGGGGGGGGGGGGGGGGGGCCTTAGTCTGCCTGTAAAGTGGCAGAACCAGAAAGGGTAGCAAATAATTCAGCGCTGCCCTTAAAGATAGCAGCTAACACACCAAATTAGATAAATGGCAAAATAGGCAAAAACAAATAGTGTAGCGCTAAGACATAATGTGACACAAAAACCAAAATGGGGGCAGTGAGCCCAATTAGCACTCAAATATACAAAAACATAAATGTGTATATAATTATAAATAAATATGAATGATGAATGTCCACACAAGGAAAACTGATACTATTCGACAAAAATCATTCAAGACTTCATATGAATAAGTACAGAACTCCCTTGTGAGAAACTTCAATGTAAATGCCCCTTCAGAAAACCGGGATGTGTAGTTGAAGTGAGAAGAATCACCACCATATGAAAAGGAGGCTTACCAGAATGTTTGATCATGCAAGAACATATATTCTGCATGTCAAACAGGCTTGTGTTGTGATACAACCAACAAAGATGGACACTGGGACTGTCAATAGCCTTGAACGGAGACTCCAGATTTTCATCAAGGTGAAGATATGTAAATAGATGTATCTCATGCAGGACAATACTCAAAGATCCATAGATGTATTGGGAATGGTTAGAGGAGAAAAAACAAAGGGGGGCCACATAGTGTAATTCCGTTGAGTAAAAAATGGTAAATTTTAATGAAAGTAAGAAAACTCACATTTTTGCAGATAATATCAGCGCTTGTATAAAATCAAATGGCGGCAATGGACGTGTTTCGTCTCCAAGGACATCATCTGGGGTGTCCCTTCACTACTGCCCTCCACATATTTATAGAAGAGATGACCCCCATCATGAGAGCCAAAACCCGTGCGTTTGCAGTGTGTATAGTGTGTACTTCCGGTTGAGTAAAATGGCGCACCAGCGTGCGTTTCACACCTTGCACTTAACCATATACAGTCCCTGACAAAAGTCTTGTCGCTTGTGTACAAATTGACCTGAAGTGCCGCTAAAATATATTTCTAATCAAGATTTTGTTACAAGAAATGGGTCATTTTAATCCCAACAGCTTTTGTAATAATGTTTCAGTGCAAAACGGAACTGACAAAAAGTATTCTAATATTCACAGCTTGGTAAAGCTCATTGAGTCAATTTTTGCCAAGACATAAGTGTTGTTGCCTTGTTATATGAGCTTCACCTGTGACTAATAATGGATCAATTAGGTCTCAGATGTGTATAAAAAGAACACCAGTACACTAGACCTTCTCAACTGCAACTAGACCTCTGCAAACATGCCTAAGATTCACACGGAGACTAAAGTGTTGATTATCAAGAGGCTGAAGACCAGATCCACTGCTGATGTGGCAGACACCTTCAATGTGTCTCTGCGTCAAGTTCAGAGGATAAACAAAAGATTTGAAGAGACTGGAGACGTTTTGGACAAGGCTAGGTCAGGCCGACCCCACAAGACAACTGCTCGAGAGGACCGTTTGTTGGCTCGAAAATCCAAGGCCAGCCCATTTTCCACTGCAGCAGAGCTCCACGAGACCTGGTCACCTGAAGTCCCTGTGTCAACCAGTACAGTTTGTCGGACTCTGTATTGAAATGGCCTCCATGGTCGAATGAGTGCCCATAAGCCAGCACTAAACAAAAGACAATTGAAAAACCGTGTGGCATTTACCAAGGGCCACAGCCTGCTAAAAGGATGGACTCTGGAAAAGTGGCAGAAGGTGGATTTTTCAGATGAATCTTCTGCTGAATTACACCACAGTCGCCGCAAATATTGCAGGAGACCTACTGGAACCCGCATGGAGCCAAGATTTACCCAGAAAACAGTGAAGTTTGGTGGAGGCAAAATCATGATCTGGGGTTACATCCAGTATGGAGGTGTGCGAGGGATCTGCAGGGTGGAAGGCAACATCAATAGTCTAAAATACCAAGAAATCTTAGCTACCTCTTATATTCCCAACCATAAAAAAGGCCAAATTTTGCAGCAGGATGGTGCTCCATCGCATACTTCCATCTCCACATCAAAGTTCCTTAAGGCAAAGAAGAGCAAGATGCTCCAGGATTGGCCAGCCCAGTCACCAGACATGAACATCATTGAGCATATGTGGTGTAGGATGAAAGATGAAGCATGGAAGATGAAACCAAAGAATATTGATGAACTCTGGGAGGCATACAAGACTGTTTTCTTTGCTAATCATGATGACTTCATCAATAAATTGTATGAATCCTTGCCAAACCGCATGGATGCTGTCCTTCAAGCTCATGGAAGTCATACAAGATATTAAATTTGGATCTCACAGCACCACTACTTAATTTGCTGACATATTTTTGGATTTTCAGTAAAGTTGTTCAATTTCTGTATAGGCGACAAAACTTTTGTCTTGCCAAAATTTGACTTGTCTGTCTTGATTAAATGATAAATCTTTTTTCAGTGAAACTAATTTATTTCAGTGCATTAAACATCATTTGGGAGGGCTTTAGCTTTTCATATGAGCTATTTCTAACACCAATTGATTAATTAAAAATCAGGTTAATAGCAGGAGTTTCTACAAAATAGAGAAGCGACAAGACTTTTGTCAGGGACTGTAGAGTGCGTTCCATACCACTACATAGCATAACATTAGGGGTTGAAAAATGGTGCATCGGCGTGCATTCCACGCCACGATCTTCATCACGTAGCATGAATGACGACATCAGGGAGCGCGAAAGCGCAATGACATCACGCACCTCAGCGGCCAGACGGGTGTGCGCATCACAGCACAATGACAGGAAACCCTCACGTTATGCGCCTCAGCAGCCAGGGGAACATACAATTCACAACACAGTAACAAAAATAGTATCCAGTAAAATAACGAAAAAAGGGAAAATGTGGCACATTAATTTCACATACTCAGGGTCATAAGAAGTTAAATGAGTAGAATAAAATAAAACATATGTAATATAAAGATTCACCAAATGGGGATAAACAGTGGTGAGTCAACTGGATCAAAAAAATGTGTACAGACAGCTCATTGGGTACAGATTAATGCATCCAGTGAAGGTGTCTATAAACAAAATACCCCAAAACTATTAAAGATATATTAACCGGGGACTAAGCTGAAATAAAGATTAAAATTGAAATTAGAAAATAAATGATGAAATTACAAAATTGAAATGGTATAACTCTAGACACCCATGGAATGGACTCTCATGTGGGATCATATGTACATATCAAGTAATGTTATAACTAACAACAAAGGGAGAGAGAGAAAAAGGGAGAGAAAGAAAAAGGGAAAGGTGTAAATGATCAATGGTAAAACTAAACATGGAGGTTCTTAAGCTTGACTAATAAAAGAGTTGATATCCCACTCCACGTTCAGGCCGAACGGCAAATAGGATTGCAACTCATAGATCCAGAAGGTCTCTAATTGTGAGACCCCTCTGGTCTTGGCCCCTCCCCTCCAAGGGGGGATATACCTGTCTATCACCAAAAATTTGGTTCCTTTAGGATTGCGGTTATGATGTAATTTATAGTACCTAGGTACGGTATGTTTGTATCTCCACTTTTGATCAGGGAAATGTGTTTGGCAACTCGAATGGAAAAAGTGTGAATAGTGCAGCCTACATATTGTTTCCCGCAAGGGCAGGGGATCAAATAAACTACATATTGGGTGGCACAGGTACAGAACTGTCTGATGGAATATTGCTTATTGGTGACAGAGGATGTAAAATCATCACCTCTTCACCCCCCGGGTGGCCCATTGTGAGTGGCATCAACTCTGTCACGTCCTGTATAGGCCGCTACATTGATTTTTATTTACAGCCTTTAGTCAGACAGACACCATCCTATCTTAAGGATACTGGAGCCACGATCAGACTATTGGAAGGTTTGGATGTACAGGGAGATTACATCATGGCCACGGCTGATGTGGCCTCCCTTTACACGTGCATACCACATGAGAGAGGTGTTAAAGCCGTCCGGTATTTTTTAGACAATGAACCATCCCTTGCTCCCTTCCAGTACAAATTCATTATCGAGTCATTGGAATTCGCAACTACACATAGCTATTTTTGGTTTAACCAGCAGTTTTATCACACAGTTGCTACTATTCGGCGCAGCGCTGACATCAAAGCGGGGAGCCCCAGCAAACATTGTATTAAAGATACTTGTCAGGAACCATCTAGTATTCTCTGGACTGCTGGCTTTTTTATGGGATGTCCAAAGCTGACCTAACTTATATCTGGTTGCCCTGGACGCTATTATTACTTTTTGTATCAACTATCACTAATTCTTTTGGTGAATTGGTACAATTCATTAGACTACTTCATTAAACAAACTTGAAGATCTGCCCTTTCTGGATGCCCACTGATGTGGAGGACAGTACTCCCCGCTTATCCTACTTTATATAACCCCTCTTATCTGTGGAAAATAATATGCCAAACCTCCTGAGGAAGCGTTACTGAACGCGTAACATGTAGAGCAAGCTGAGCTAAGTGTTTCACGATACACCATCCTTTTGAAATCTGCTATTATTTGAACAAGGGAATTGTTCGGTTATCCGAATTCTGTTCAATATTTATTCATTATGTAGATGGTGTGTTTAACATGCTCATGGGTATTATTTGTGAATTTATGTAAGTTTATACTATATGTTTTCTATTTTTTAATTTTTGTAATAAATACTGAAACTTTTTTAAAAACCTTTTTGTGTTATGCCTATAAAAGTCCATTATTCCAAACTCTTTCTAATGATCTCCAAATATCGGGACGTGGCATTAACTATTATGCCCCGTACACACGGTCGGATTTTCCGACGGAAAATGTGTGATAGGACCTTGTTGTCGGAAATTCCGACCGTGTGTAGGCTCCATCACACATTTTCCATCGGATTTTCCGACACACAAAGTTTGAGAGCAGGATATAAAATTTTCCGACAACAAAATCCGTTGTCGGAAATTCCAATCGTGTGTACACAAATCCGACGGACAAAGTGCCACGCATGCTCAGAATAAATAAAGAGATGAAAGCTATTGGCCACTGCCCCGTTTATAGTCCCGACGTACGTGTTTTACGTCACCGCGTTTAGAACGATCGGATTTTCCAACAACTTTGTGTGACCGTGTGTATGCAAGACAAGTTTGAGCCAACATCCGTCGGAAAAAATCCTAGGATTTTGTTGTCGGAATGTCCGAACAAAGTCCGACCGTGTGTACGGGGCATTAGTGTGTCGTATTCACAGTACCACTCTGTGGTGATACAAAATTTTTAGTTTTACCATTGATCATTTACACCTTTCCCTTTTTCTCTCTCTCCCTTTTTTTGTTAGTTATAACATTACTTGATATGTACATATGATCCCACATGAGAGTCCATTCCATGGGTGTCTAGAGTTATACCATTTCAATTTTGTCATTTCATCATTTATTTTCTAATTTCAATTTTAATCTTTTTGATCCAGTTGACTCACCACTGTGTATCCCCATTTGATGAATCTTTATATTACATATGTTTTATTTTATTATACTCATTTAATTTCTTATGACCCTGAGTATGTGACATTAATGTGCCACATTTTCTCTTTTTTCGTTATTTTACTGGATACTATTTTTGTTACTGTGTTGTGAATTGTATGTCCCCCTGGCCGCTGAGGCGCATAACGTGAGGGTTTCCTGTCATTGCGCTGTGATGCACCATTTTTCAACTCCTAATGTTACGCTATGTAGTGGTATGGAACGCCCTCTATATGGTTGAGTCCGAGGCATGAAACGCACGCTGATGCGCCATTTTACTCAACCGGAAGTACACACTATACATGCTGCAAACGCACAGGGTTTTGGCTCTCATGATGGGGGTCATATCTTCTATAAATATGTGGAGGGCAGCAGTGGAGGGACACCCCAGACAATGTCCTTGGAGACGAAACACGTCAGGAAGGTCTCCACTGCCACCATTTGATTTTATACAAGCGCTGATTTTATCTGCAAAATTGTGAGTTTTCTTACTTTCGTTAAAATTTACCATTTTTTACTCAACAGAATTACACTATGTGGCCCCCCTTTGTTTTTTCTCCTCTAACCATTCCCAATACATCTATGATTCTCTGAGTATTGTCCTGCATGAGATACATCTGTTTACATATCTTCACCTTGATGAAAATCGGGAGTCTCAGTTCAAAGCTTTTGACATTCCCAGTGTCCATCTCTGTTGGTTGTATCACAACACAAGCCTGTTTGACACGCAGAATATATGTTCTTGCTTGTTCAAACATTCTGGTAAGCCTCCTTTTCATATGGTGGTGGTTCTTCTCACTTCAACTACACATCCCAGTTTTCTGAAGAGACATCTACATTGAAGTTTCTCACGAGGGAGTTCTGTACTTATGGTGGTGGTTCTTCTCACTTCAACTACACATCCCGGTTTTCTGAAGGGGCATTTACATTGAAGTTTCTCACAAGGGAGTTCTGTACTTATTCATATGAAGTCTTGAACGATTTTTGTCGAATAGTATCAGTTTTCTTTGTGTGGACATTCATCATTCATATTTATTGATAATTATATCAGGGGCGGATCCAGAGCCTAGTCTCGGGAGGGGCACTGCCAGAAATATACATTTTTTTTGCGGACAATTTATTGGGGAAATGGCTGTTGTTGGTGCTTTAATCATCCCAGCACCCTGGTTGTTATGGTGTCAGGATGATTGAAGCGCATTATTTCTATTATTACATTGTAATATAAAATGAAATCATTCAACTCACCATAATGCAGAATCAGTGGGAACCCCGAGCGTGTCACCTGCCACCGTTGCCTGCCACATTTTGTGGATTGTCACTTGCCTGCCACCAGATGCAGATTGACACCTGCCACTAGATGCGGATTGTCACTTGCCACACCTTGTGGATTGTGACTTGCCACGTCACCTGCCACTGGATGCAGATTGTCACTTGCCACGTCATATGCCACACATTGCGGATTGTCACTTGCCACGTCAATTGCCACTAGATGCTGATTGTCACTTGCCAAGTCATATGCCACATATTGCGGATTGTCACTTGCCACGTCAATTGCCACTAGATGCTGATTGTCACTTGCCACGTCATATGCCACACATTGTGGATTGTCACTTGTCACGTCAAATGCCACACATTGCGGATTGTCACTTGCCACGTCATATGCCACTGGATGCGGATTGTCACTTGCCACGTCATATGCCACTAGATGCGGATTGTCACTTGCCACGTCATCTGCCACTAGATGCGGATTGTCACTTGCCACGTCATATGCCACTAGATGCGGATTGTCACTTTGCACGTCATCTGCCACTAGATGCGGATTGTCACTTGCCACCAGATGTGGATTGTCACATGCCAGGTAAGGTGGTGTTTTGCTTTTTTCTTGCTTCCTTGTCCCAGAGACAGGCAGCAGAGAGATAATGTAATCTCCCTGCTGCCCACGCTACCTGCACAGTGAGGGCGGAAGTTAATGCAGAGATGTGGGGACGGTGAGAGATGATGTCATCTCTCTGCTCCCCTGCCCGTCGGCTCGCTGATTGGCCAGCCACCCCCCACACACACACCTAGCCTGCTCAGCCTTAGTTTCACCCGCCCATCCACACACGGAGACGCCCGTCCAATCCGCTCTCTCTCCCGCCTGCCTGCCCGCTCTCACACGGAGCTGCCGGACACTCAGCTCAGCTGTCTGCTGTATCATATAGGATAGGACTCCTCGGAGGCGCCGCTCCAGGCTGCCTGCTATGTCACAGACTCAGCCACACTCACTGAGTTACTGGCTGCTGTCTGCTCTCTCTGAGACTCACTCTGCTGTATGCTGTATGTATAGGATTAGGAGGCGCCGCTCCAGGGCAGGCTGTGTCACATCACAGTCACACTCACACCGGCCGCCGGTCGGCTCGGCTGAGAGTGTGACTGACGCTGACCTGACTGACGTCACTCGTTGCTAACGCCAGGGCCGCCTGGTGTCTAGCAACGAGTGCAGGGAAGAGGCTCCACCCACCTCCTTCCTTCAGTGTTATTGACCGCCCGCCGCCGCCCATACCACACGCGAGTCTCTCTCTCGCTGATGATCGGCACATGAGAGAGAGAGAGAGACTCGGGCCGGCACAGCGGCCGGAGCGGAGCGGCAGGATATAAATAACATTCAATTTCAGAGTGTCAGTGTGTGCTTCGGGGGGGGCAATTGCCCTGTTGCCCCCCCCCTGGATCCGCCCCTGAATTATATACACATTTATGTTTTTCTATATTTGAGTGCTAATTGGGCTCACTGCCCCCATTTTGGTTTCCATGTATAGAACCTGCTGCAGCAAAACTGACATTTATAAAGAAATAAAGACATTTAAATTGCCAGCAATACAAAAATGTAAAAAAAAAAAAAAAAAACACGTGGGCCCCCTCCAAAATCCATAGACCCTTATCCGAGCATGAAACCCTGCTGATCAGGAAAGAGGGGCTGAGTAAGCGCCCCCCCCCGCTTTTGAACCATACCAGGCCACTTGCTGTCAACAAGGGGGGATGCATCCTGGGTTGATGGGTTGATGATGTCACAAGGGGCGGTGCCACCAGGTGATGTCACCAGGTTTCTCTGCCCCTTACCTATTTAAGGACTGGTCAAATGGAGGAGCAGGCATTTGGCGGTTAGCCTTCGTTGCGGCAGAACATTTTTTTTTCTTTTTTTAGGTTCGGCAGTGCGGCAGGAATCATGATTGACAATGGATCTACATTTGGGCACATTGTTTTTTTTTAATTTTTTTAATAAAGGAATTGTCAAAAACTGCCTCCTGTCTTTTTTTATTTTGGACACTTTTTTGTTGAATGAGTAGGGCTACTATGTACCCCATACTGGGATCTGGGGGCCCTGTTGTTAAAGGGGGCTTCTAGATTCCAATAAGCCCTCTACCCACAGACCCTCCACAACCACCGCCCAGGGTTGTCTGGAAGAGGCCCTTGTTCCCATTAACATGGGTACAATGTGCTTTGGGGTGGGCCTCATAGCACCCCTCATGTTGGGAGCACGTGGCCTGATATGGTTCAGGAGAGAGGGGCAATTGCTTGTCCCCCCTTTCCTGACCTGCTGGGCTGCATGCGCGGATAAGTGTCTGATATAGATTTTGGGGTGGGGACCCCACGCTGGCCCCAAAGGGCCTGGTATGGATACCCCCACGCTGTTTTTTTGTTTCACTTTTTTCTATTTCCAGCAATGTTTTCTTTTTCATTCAGCTGTCAGCGGGGAAGCCTGTTGACAGATGATGACTCATCTGTTGTTAAGGATGCAGCGGCCGGCTTCCCAGGCCCGCTCCTTAACAACCAGCTATGCACTATGCAGCGTGCAGTGCATTGTGGGGTGCTAGGTGAGCGAAAATACCACAGAGCGCCCCACAAATTCGGGTGTTCGCTGAATGGGTGAACAGGTGATGTACGGGCCGAACTTTTGCTCGACTTGAATTGTTTGCCCAACTCTAGTTGTCACCCCAAGCTGCTCTCCCTATATGGCCTACAAACACCTTTCCCTTCTCATCTCTCTTTCATAGAGGGGAGTTGTTTTGTAGTTCACAGAACATGGCTAGGAAAGCTGAAAGTGTTTGAAATTTTAGTTTAGTACACAAGACTTTTAAAAGGGACTCTAGAAAGGACTTGTATGATGCAATATATTACATGTTCAATCATGGATTTAGATATACTTTATATGTAGTTTTTGGGTAGCCTGACCCTTTAAATAAACCTTTGTGTGTATCTTTTACATACAGGCTCAGTAAGTAAGAAAAACAGAGATACAAAAAAAAAGACAACTGTGAACAGCGAGGATAGGAGGGATGCCAATAATAACACAATCCATATCCTGAAATAAATCAGAAGCATGTAAAATGGTCCAATTGCAGTGGATCATGTGATAAGAAAATATATTGCCATGGAAACCATTAAGAGCTCATTCTCACCCACGTGTATAGATTCACAGCTACCGTTTGCACTTGAGAAACTTTGATAAATGACTTTACACCTTCTATCTCAGTTTGGGGATATTTATTTTAGGCTGCATTTTTTATTTTTTTTTGCCATCCCCTCAGGAGCTGCTCTCTGTAATGTATCTTAGTTTTCCCATTGTTTATAAGGTCACATCACACAAAGACAAATGGAGATGTCAATTAGTAACAGAAGGCTGTGTACAATGCCACATTCCAAACTGTTGTGATAAATAGATGTGACCTGACAGTCTAGCTCTGGGATTTATGAACAATGGCTGACTGTAACGGAATAGAATCTAAAATAACAATTATATATATATTTATTTTTTATTAAGAAAACATTTATTGAAAGAAATATGGAGGCTGCCTGGTTGTAATTCTGGTCCAATGGTTTCAGTATTATCTGTAATACTGACCCAGAACAAGTATACATACAAAAAGCTGGAGACCTCATACAATCCTCAGTAATCCTTTATTGTTAAAATCATCAGCAGTATCAAATATCCGTATCTTCAACAGGATGCTAATACGTTTTAGCCGAAGCCTTAATCACAGTTATGATTAAAGCCTAGTACAAACTAACAGGTTTTTTTTTGTTCAACCCAGCGGGCTGGATGAAAAAATAAATGAAAAGCTCAGGAGCAGATCCTGTACTAACTACAGCGATCTCCCCACTGAGCTACTGTCTCCCCCCCCCGCCAGAACATACCAGTCAGCGTTCTCAGCCACTGGCTGAGAGTGCTGATTGGTTGTTGATCGGCAGACCTTTTTCGGTCATGCCCCTTCGGCAAAAGCCAGATGTACACATGTGCTAAATGTCAGCCGGTTTCTATTGAACAGACCGATGTCACTGGATACAGGGCTTAAAGTGGCGTTCCACCCATTCCTGTGTTTATTAAAAGTCAACAGCTACAAAAAGTGTAATATACAAACACTCACCTGTCCCACGGTCCAGTGATGCAGCCACCCGAAGCCTCGCTTCTCTCCTCCTCTTTCGGGCGCCGACATTGCAATGTGGGCACCCGGCTGTGACAGATTGCGGCTTCACAGCCTGGTGTGTGAGTTGCGCTGCATGTTCTGAATGGCCAGGCAATCTTCTGGTACCTGTGACATGTCCCAGAAGATTGCAGGGAGGGAGGAGGGGAGAGGAGAACTTCCACTCGGCGTCCCTGTGTCATGAGCGGAAGTGGGAGCTGGGTACCTGTCAAAACTAGGTACCAAAAAAATGACATGCCAAATGTGGCATGTCAGGGGGTCAGGAGTCCTTAAAGCAGAAGTTCCACTTTTGGGTGGGACTCCGCTTTAAAGTGGAGTTCCAGCCTTTTAAAAAAGAAAAAAAAAAAACCCTGCAATGGTCGCATCTTACATAATACATTCCGGCATATTTTATTAAAAATCACATGTACATACAGTAAGTATTCACAGCCTTTGCCATGGCACTCAAAATTTAGCTCAGGTGCATCCTGTTTCCACTGATCATCCTTGAGATGTTTCTACAACTTGATTGGAATCCACCTGTGGTAAGTTCAGTTGATTGGACATGATTTGGAAAGGCACACAGCTGTCTATATAAGGTCCCACAGTTAACAGTGCATGTCAGAGCACAAACTAAGCCATGACATCCAAGGAATTGGACTCCGAGACAGGATTATATCGGGGCACAGATCTGGGGAAGGGTAGTGAAAAATTTCTGCAGCACTGAAGGTCCCAATAAACACAGTGGCCTCCATCATCCATAAATGGAGGAGGGGGAGGTCTCTTCCTAGAGCGGGCGGCCCAGCCAAACTAGGGCTGGCGGCCCAGCGATCGAGGGAGAAGGGCCTTTGTCAGAGAGGTGACAAAGAACCCAATGGTCACTCTGACAGAGCTCCAGTGTTTCTCTGTGGAGAGAGGAGAAACTTCCAGAAGAACAACCATCTCTGCAGCTCTCCACCAATCCAGTCTGTATGTTAGAGTGGCCAGACGGAAGCCACTCCACAGTAAAAGGCACATGACAGCCTGCCTGGAGTTTGCCAAAAGGTACCTGAAGGACTCTCAGACCATGAGAAACCAAATTCTCTGGTGTAATAAAACAAAGCTTGAACTCTTTGGCCTGAATGGCACTGCTCACCACCTGGCTAACACCATCCCTACAGTGAAGCATGGTGGTGGCAGCATCATGCTGTGGGGATGTTTTTCAGCGGAAGGAACTCGGAGACTAGTCAGGATCAAGGGAAAGATGAATGCAGCAATGTACAGATACATCTTGATGAATACCTGCTCCAGAGTGCTCTGGAACTCAGACTGGGGCAAGGTTTATCTTCCAACAGGACAACGACCCTAAACACACAGCCAAGATAACAAAAGAGTGGCTACGGGAAAACTCTGTGAATGTCCTTTAGTGGCCCAGCCAGAGCCCAAACTTGAACCCGATTGAACATCTCTGGAGAGATCTGAAAATGGCTGTGCACCTACGCTCCCCATCCAACCTAATGGAGCTTGAAAGGTCCTGTAAATGTAAATGGGAGAAACTGCCCAAAAATAGGTGTACAAAGCTTGTAGCATTATACTTAAAAAGACTTGAGGCTGTAATTGGTGCCAAAGGTGCTTCAACATAGTGTTGAGCAAAGGCTGTGAATACTTATGTACATGTGATTTTTTTTCGATTTTTATTTATTTTTTATAAATTTGCAAAGATTTCAAAAAAACTTCTTTCACGTTGTTATTACAGGGTATTGTTTGTAAAATTTTAAAGAAAATAATGAATTTAATCCATTTTCAAAAAAGACTGTAACATAACAAAATGTGAAAAAAGTGAAGCGTTGTGAATACTTTCGGGATGCACTGTATTGCTTTGTGTATATCTAGCACATTTTTTGCTGCTGCTCACATTGGTATCATTTGCGCTGCAATTTGATGTGTTTTACTGAAAAATAAAAATTGACATGTGCTCTGATCCACTAATACTCTCCAGCCAACAAAGGGTATTCTGGTGCAGGCTGTAACAAAGGAAAGAGTATCAAGAGCGTCCTTCCAAGGTAAGTATCAGTGGTTTAGGGGGCAAGGGATCTGTACAGAACCACTGTCACTTTGCCCTGAATAGGAAACATCGTAAATATTTAAATAAAAATGATTGTACTAATTTATATGCAATCAATATTTTTTTCCATAAAATGCAATAGACTATTCCAGTTTCAAAATGAAAATATTTCCCTTTTTCACCCAATGATAATCCATTTTTTTCTCTTTCAGTATTGGATAAATGAATATACGTCAACCTTGGGCATAGGAGTATTTCATTCAGGGATAGAAATCTATGGCAGAGGTAAGATTTCATCATGTGTTTAGGACATTTGTTCTCAAATAAAAATGTTTGTATTTTGTTATCAAATATGCACATATGTTCAACAGGGGTCAGCAGATCAGAGGTGGACTTAAAATGTTTTGATTTTGATAAAGAACGACAAATTATTCTATTCTAGTGATGTCCACCTTTCCATTAGGTCTTTGTTCCTCACTTGACTTACAAGCAGAGATGAGTACAAATAAGTTTAATTGAACAATTAAAATTGTTGTGTTGGTCGAAGACATGGGTCCTAGATAGATAAATAGATAGATAGATAGATAGATAGATAGATAGATAGATAGATAGATAGATAGATAGATAGATAGATAGATAGATAGATAGATAGATAATTCCATCGTTAATACCGCTGCAAGGCTTAATACTGTCACCATTGAAGCTGTCATCTGGAAAATATGCTTCTGTTAGGCATATCTCAGGTTCTGTCAGACATATCTCAGTAGATATAGGTTACACCCCAATGCCTGCACCCCAATGCCTGCAGCAGGGCAAGCCCTATGCTTCCTCATAGTCTGTTTGATTACATTTCTTATTATATTGATCTCCATGAAATGTAAGTACTGCAACGTGATTATTAAAGTTGAGTGAACTTATCTGTGTGAATTGAGCCTATTCAAATTTCATCAGAGAATAGGACACAAGGACAGGTGGTGTCCTCTCAACAAACCAGGCTGTTGTAATGCTGATGCGGCACCTCCATTGCCAAAGAAGTACTTGAGGGAGTTAGGAAGAAGAATTGTGTAATAGAGGTAGGTAAGTTGAACTGGCAAAGGGCTCCATTCTACCACATAACTGTTCCTTACAATGCATATAAATAGTTAAAACGGAACTTCACCCAAAGGGGAAGTTCCACTTTAGGTCCTCCTCCCCTCTTCCTTTGCCACATTTGGCATGTCATTTTTTAATTTCTTTTTTTTTTTAAACTTAGAACTTTACACTCTTGTTACTCATTCCCCCCAAAAAAAACCCACACTGTGAAAAAATCATGTTGATCCTCATGAATCACTGTGATCCTCGTGAATCATGATGACCTGCTGCTTAACGATCTTGACCAACTGACACAATGACCCACTGCCTGATGATGTTCACCTGTCACACTACCACCACAAAATGCCAGATTTCAACATGGCCAATTCCTTCACATTTTGTGGACCTGCCCGGAAATAATGCAATATTTGCAGGGGGTCCTAGCAGTATTTAGTCATCTAATACGAATACCTGTGCCAAGAGACCCAAAATACTGTCTGCTGGGGCTGGTGGTTCAGCTGATAATTACAGTGGCCAGGAGAACACTCATTAGTCTCTTGTTATTTTATGCCCGCAAAGCCATCACGATGAATTGGAAGAAAACATCGCCTCCTACCATTCCTTTTAGGAAAGGGACTGATTAATGTCAGTTTACCTCTTTACAAAACTACATATGCCAGCAGTGGGTGTCCCCATAAGTTTCAAAATATCTGGTCATGCTGGCTAGATGACACTTCTACAGCAATCAACGAGTCGAATGATACAATTTAATGTGTAGGCCTTGATTAACACTCTGTCATAGAATTGTTACTATGTTCTATATCCTTTTCACCTTTGTTTGAGCCTTGCTACTCCTGAGCAGATCCCACTCTCCTTATTGAGAAGTAGTTTAGGTTTTGTTTTCAGTAGTTTTGTTCATGTTTTAAATGTAGATGTGAACTGAGACCATTTGGTCTTGCCCCTGCGTGGCAGTTGTATGTGTACTACACCATGAAAATCATTAAAAAAGATTTTTCCAAAAAAAACAACAAAATGCCAGATTTCTGGCAGCTGCTGTATGCAAACAAAACAGGCGAGTTTGCTGGGTGAGATCAATGACCAAATAGGGTCATGATGTCTTGGCGAATTCCCAGTTGATCTGTTTAGAAACACCAGTG
This sequence comes from Aquarana catesbeiana, assembly GCF_042186555.1. Classification (NCBI taxonomy): domain Eukaryota; kingdom Metazoa; phylum Chordata; class Amphibia; order Anura; family Ranidae; genus Aquarana; species Aquarana catesbeiana. The sequence goes on from NC_133336.1 coordinate 84,518,527, forward strand.
CTATGGGCATCTTTAATGTTGTGGTAGTTCATGAATATATGTTTTAAATCATCAGCTGGGGTTCGGGCATGCGAACTGGCCAAGTATGACTAGTTCATTCATCCATTCATCAAACAGCAAACGGGCTGGGTTCAGGTCAAACTCATGTTCAACCTTAACCTCATTCTTATTCCTCGGGCTCCAGAGGAGAGAAGCTTAGACATTCTAAACTTAATGATTTTATGCATTTATATAGTGCTTACAAATGTCCATATATTCCATAGCTCTATAGAAAATATCCATCCCATTAGAGCCTGTACAAGCTTGTCAGACAAAGCTTATAAAGTTAGGCTGGGATCACACTTATGCGAATTGGATGTGGGTTTCCCGCATCCAATTCGCATAGCAGGAGATTGTGACTGGCTCTCTATGGAGCCGGTTCACACATCTCCACAGCGGCCCTGGTGTGAATTGCACAGGAGCCCCGTGCGTCTTTTTGTCCGTTTCAAATTCAGCCCAAAATTCGGGCTGAAGTTGAACCTGAAACGGTAAATGGAGAAGCACCCGACTCCTGCTGTGAGCTGCTACGTGTTTTAGTGTGAACCCAGCCTTAAATTAGTAGAAGGCAGTTAATTTACCAGTATGTTTTGGACTCCAAGAAAAACACAATCAAAGAACAGGAGCGCATCCAAAACCTGTTGTGCACATTTTTTGCACATTGTAGGAACAAGCAGAACTCAGGTGCTAGCAGGCAGCAATACATACTTCCAAGCTCCCTGGAGTCTTCATACCCATTCACCATTGAGCATGAAGATTAAAAAAGATATGTGTTAAAAAATGTATTACAAGTAAACAGAAACTTTCTCTTTCGCACTGACCATGTTATCAATATGTCTAAATCACGATATGGTAATCCAGGGTCCTTTTGATTTTACATCCTGCTGTATCAGGATGTATAAATATTAACTTTGAGGGAACAAAACTACTATACAGTGTTGCTGCTATGGTGCACCCAAATAATTCTAGTACTCCAATATTGGATCACAGATGCATGACAGGTTCCCCTGGGTTGTTACTATACTTTGGTTGGTTATTTACTTCATCTAACAAGAGCTCCCCCCCCCCCCCCAGGGGACAGGATGGTGCAGGAGGCAGTGGAGCGTTGTGAGCTAAAGAAAATGACACAGTACTTCAGCAGTAACCCTGAGCTTGTAAAGAGTGGTTCACTGTAGCACCCACGAAATGTGAGTACTCTGCAGTAGGGGCTAAGTTTTATATATACAATAAATTGTTTAAACGATATCACACTATCGAGTTTTTTTCATCATACACATGTGGAACACTTTACCAGCAACCAGCCCAGGATTTCAACATAAACACTGAACCCAGAGGTGGTTCATATGTGTGTTTTAACCAGGCTTAATTGCAGGGTCACACGCTCTAAGGTGAGCGCATATACTGAAGGGGGGAGCACCAGAGTGGACACAAGGACACGGTTTGCCATCACCAGTTGCTTTGGATGTTTTGAACTGTGAATGGACTGTATATATAATGCATGTCAGCTTGTGAATCAAGCAAAATAGCACTTCTTAGTGCATGGGAACACGTTTTTGAATATTTTAAGCACATATATATTGTATTTATTTTATTACAGATGTTGGTATTTGAGTATTAATGTATATATTTAATTTTGTTGCACAGAATCACTTTAATAAATAATTAATCATGGCACTCATTAGCACCATATGCATGTGATTTTCTATAGGCAGTAGTAGAGTGTGGATATAAGGATAAGCAGACATACTAATCAATTAGTAGTTCACACGCTGCAATATAATTGAGCACAGAGTTACACCAAATTGAGCTAGTGGTGTCATTATAATAGTTTTTATGTGGTTTACAACAGACATAGTATAGCGTGTGTATACATGTGTATTAAACACACAGGCACTTTTTAGCGTAGCACTTTTTTAATTATAATTATATCATATCTGTTAGCCCCTATTCATGCATTGTGTCTGCTCATTAAATGTGCTTACTCTTCTCTTCCCCTACTTGTTTCATGTGCTGTTACTGGGGATCCCTAGAGTGTATTTTGCTAAACACTTTTCTGTTTTATACAATACTGTGTTTGCTATATTATTGTGTTTTATTTCATGTATTCAATCTCCTACCACATGCCCTTAGCTATTGTTATTGCAGATTGCCCATTACTTATCATGCTCAAATGCAGACATAGGCCCTGTGAAATCAATTGTCTACAACTCCCTGGGTTCCTGTACCCCATAGGGAAGATAGGTTACACAACTTCCCTCTCAGAAGCTCAAAGAGGCCACACCTGATGAGGCAGAGGTAGCTGGGCAAGTGACTTGCAACTAGGTGGGAATCTAATAACATGCAGCATCTTCAGACCCATCTACTGTGTGGAGCCCTTTCCCATTTGCAACCAGAGTACTGCATTTGCTGAGGGGTGACCCTTTGTCCTTGGATTCCTCCAGCTGTTCACCAGTGTTACCAGAACTTCCTTGGACTTCACTGAGAGGGTTGCTGTTTATGGGGTTAATCACATGTAGCTGTTTGTTTTTGAACTGTTTTACTAAAATAGAGATTCTTAGCTTGACTCTCCCTTGTTATAAAATCTTACAGAGACTATGCTGTGCAAGTATGTTACCCTGGTTGGTCCACAGAAACATTTCTGTGAAGATTCAATGTTTGTGCAGCTTTAATAATCTGTTTTGTATTATTTTTAAGTGTATGTATGTGTCAGGGCTGGGCTCTCAGTCCTTCCTTCTCTGTGCTCAGGTTGTTCAGCTGCCGGTTAATTGCCAGAACTCATCATTCCACAGTGGCTCACCTGTTGATCATCTCCTGCTCGTCAGTCAAGCCCACAGCCAGCCCCTCATGGCTATTTAAACTGTCTGGTTCATTTCATTGATTGCCTTCGCCTTGGTCAAACATATCTAGAGACTCTCTGTTTCGTCCCTGTTAAAGACTTGCCTGGCTGACGTCCCTTCTGGTTCCTGATCCTGTCTTCTGCCTCTGACTACGCTGATCTCTGGCTCCCTGATTTCCTGGCTTGGTCTGACTACCCGATTTGGCTATGTTTTGACTATGTTTACCAGTTGTACCATTTTTACCATTTTAATAAAAGGTGTGATGTTTACTGCATTTTCTGTCTCCGTCTGTTTTATGGTTCCTGAAGTATGTTCTTTGCCATCCTTCCCTCTTGCAATATTGCTTATAACTTTGAACCTGTTGAGTAAACTGTAAGTTACAGTTACTCCCTATCTGAATATTCAGCAGTTTACGTATTCTGCTAAACTATTTATATTCTTCATAACCATGGTCTTAGCTGTGTTTTCCTTTGTACTTCCTTTTACTTTTGTGTTTTCACTTTTCAACTCCCAATACCACCTCAGCCTTGACAAGATTTATCGAATATTCTGACTATGCTCATCCCAATTCTTTCTTCAGTCCCATCTCTGAGTGAATGTGTCCAAAAAATAAATGTAACAATTAATAAAATAACTTCTAAAATAAATATTATCCAAGGGTGGTTACAGATTCCCTCTATTTATTCCATATATGTATTAATTTGTCTATTCCTATAGTTAGCTAGTCTATTAAAACGCTGATAATGTTACTGTTGATAATATTAGCTATGAAAACAAACACACTGCTTAATAAAACAACTTCTTATTTATTTCCCAAGAAAATAGGAAAATGCTTACATGAAAATACTATAGAGCATATAACAAAAGAATGTCAAAGATACTTATCGCAAGGCTGTCCCCTACACATGGTCTCATCAGCTGGGCTCAAGATGGTAACAGAGAGAGCCATGAGGCTCAGAGAGCCATCAGGCAGGAACCAAGAGTGGAAAAGGGACGATTTCCCTTCTGTGTGTACTTTTTTATACATTCATTCAGACCCACTCGTAATGACACCCCACTAGCCTCCTGTCCAACGAGATATTGCCAAGAGGTAATCCTTTTAATATATTATATTTCTGTCCGTCCTGCTGTATTGGCCTCTAGGGGCAGTTCATAGCTGGCCCTTTGATCTTCTGTAGCAGGACATTCATCCATCATCTTGTCAGCCATGGCCCTTTTTGAAGCTTAAATAGAAAGAAATCCTGCGAGCCACCACTGTCTAGATGCTTAAAGTGGTTTAAATAACCCAAAGACTAATGGTATTAAGCCTGTCACATGTATCGTGAAAGATAAATAAATTATCTAAAAGCTGCTAGCGTTGAACACGTCACATATATTGTGCAAAGATAAATATATTAATTGAATACACTATGCTAAAAATTATATAGATTGTAGTGTATACTAAAACTGTGTAAAATTAATCAAATTAATATAACTAATAAATGGATATGATATACACACAAAATCAATTTAAATTGACTTGTGCATAACTGTCAATAAATAATACATAGCAAAAGTGCTCCTGTGCAATATATAGCGTCCAAATATGTCGTAAATGACCGTGCTGAAAATAAACAACACTGCAGGGGATATGTGATTCAGATCATAATACAAAGTGCTCATGTGCATATAAATCGCATCCAAATCACATCCAACAGCGTCTCTAGAAACGTGATAAAAGTTCGGGTAATTCAGGAACAATAAAAAGTGTGATCCAAGACGTGTTGGGGTGTCTTCACTCAGGTGCCCCCCCTTAGGTAGTAAATGCTCACCTTGGAGTGTGCGACTTTGCGATTAAGCTAAGTCAAAGCACGCATGTGAACCACCTCTGGGCTCTTTAAAATGTCAGGCTCCTGGGTTTCTCAGCATAGTTATCCGGGATATGTGAAAGGAAAAACTCAATTTTGCTATGACATTTTAAACAATTTATTTCACTAAAGCAAAGATCCCCATCTGGGGTACTCACATTTATCAGGTGCGTCATTGCACCATTCTATGATGAACCTGTAGCAGGTTATACCAGGGTGGTTTCGGGATGATACGAGCGTCCTCCTTAGCTTACAAGATGTCTTGTCGTGCCGTCCTGACCCCTCCCCAACTAGTGTCCAAGCTTGCTTGCATAGTGTTATCACACCAGTCGATCAGGAGCCAAGCTTTTGTTCAGCCTTGATAGAGGCCTCACTTCTTCTTTCAGATGAAGATTCTGATACGCTACAAAGCTTTGATTTGCAACTTGTTACATTCCAGACAGCCACCAAGAATGCAGAGGCTTAGTATAGCCATAGTTCATATTTCAAACACCTTGTCAGGTCACCTTGAGGCTAGGTGACAAATGCACTCTGTAGGAGTCAGAAGTGCACCGCTAGGTAGTGGACCCTAGGACTGACTGCTGCGGATTGAACCCTGGGAGGTTCAGGAAGAAGGTTTACTGGATCACTGACACAGATCCCACTGGGAGCTAGAGCATAGATTCCCCAGGGCGCGGAGTCTAAGAGCCAGCAGGTGTTCACCAGAGCCTTTAGTGGTAAGGATGGACTGCGCTGCAGTCTGGCTCCAGGTCGTGGCCCCCAGGGTCTCACAGCTCACGCTCACGGTAGACTACAGGAGAAGAGGAAGGAGGCAGCAGGCTGGAACAACAAGGAAAGTAAGGGACAAGCCAAGGTCGGGGCCACAAGCAGACAAGGACAACAGAGTTCACGCCAAGGTTCAGGGTCACAGGCAAACAGGGATGGTCAGGGACACGCCAAAGGTCAGGGTCACGAGCAGACAGGAATAGTTAAGAACAGGCCAAAGTCGGTAACTGGAATCAGACGTAGGAAACACAGCATGTACACACGAAAGCTAACACACAATGGTTGATCAGCCCTGCTGGCTTGCAGTGCACAGGTTAATATAGGGTTCACTGATAGGGCCTGGGGTGGGGCCATGCTTAGAGGAGAGGTTATAAAACCAGTCAGGTGAGAGGCAGCTGGTCTTTAGAGATCAACACATGGAGACAGGTAGGCTGACAGAAAACTCTATTGCATAACCATGACACACCTCTTGTATTATGAAATAGAACAAGTTGGCTTCCAACTTATTCCGCTTTGCGCCTAAAGGGTGCATATCACCCTTCTTCAGACATCTATGGAACAGTTCATAACTGTCTTAATGCATTGTGCTTCCCAACATGTGTTTCACAACCAGTTCCTATGGAACAGTCTGTAACTGTCTTAACGTGTTGCGTTTTCCAACATGTACTTTAGAAACAGCTCCTATGGAACAGTCCATAATGGTCTTAACGTGCTGTGCTTCCCAACTTGTTTTTTTTTTTTTAAGAAAATAAAAGCAAAGAAAAAAACAACAATAACTCCAGCGGCTAGAATGGCTTCCTACCAACTCTTGTCTTAAACAAAATGTATTCAGTTGCTAATTGAGGACATAGCCAATGACTAGGGATGGGCTGTCTGTTCAGGTCGAACATGAGTTTGACTTGAACATTGGCTGTTCACCCGTTCGCCGAATAGCAAACAATTTGGGCTGTTCGCGGCAAATTTGAAAGCCGCTGAACACCCTTTAAAAGTCTATGGGAGAAATCAAAAGTGCTAATTTTAAATGTTAATATGCAAGCTATTGTCATAAAAAGTGTTTGGGGACCTGGGTTCTACCCCAGGGGACATGTATCAATGGAAAAAAACGTTTTAAAAACAGACGTTTTTTCGGGAGCAGTGATTTTAATAATGCTTAAAGTGAATAAAAAGTATGAAAAATAAAAAATGAATAAAAGTGAAATATTCCTTTAAATTTTGTACCTGGGGGTGTCTATAGTATGCCTGTAAAGTGGCGCATGTTTCCCGTGTTTACAATAGTCCGAGAGCAAAATGACATTTCTAAGGAAAAGAAAGTCATTTAAAAGTACTAGCGGTAGCGCCGGCAGCTATAATGAATTGTCGGGTCTCTGCAATACTCATAAAAGTCATTGAAAAAAACGGCCTGGGATTCCCCCACAGTGCATTACTAGGTCCTTTGGGTCTGGTATGAATATTAGGGGGAACCCCGAACCAAAATTTAAAAAAAATGCGTGGGGGTCCCCCCAAATTTCATACCAGGCCCTTCAGGTCTGGTATGGATATTAAGGGGAACCCTGCGCCAAAATTAAACAAAAAATGGCATGGGGGTCCCCCTCAAAATCCCTTGCCTGGTGGTTGTGAGGGTCTGCGAGCGGGGGGCTTATCGGAATCTGCAAGCCCCCTTTAACAAGGGGACCCCCAGATCCCACCCCCCGTGTGAAATGGTAATGGGGTACAAACGTACCCCTACCATTTCACAAAAAAAGTGTCAAAAATGTTAAAAAACACAAGAGACAGTTTTTGACAATTCCTTTATTAATGTCTTCTTTTTTCCCCGCTTCTTCTTCCATCTTCTTCTGGTGTTCATTTGGTTTTCTTCCTCCATCTTGTTCTTCCCCCGCTTCTTCCTCTTCTTCCTCCCATCCTCTGCTTCTTCCTTTCAGTCTTCTCTTCCTCCGGCGTCTTCTTCCCTGATTCGTTCTCCGGACGATCCGCATCCATGGGAGGTTCTAGCTGTCTGATGCTTCTGTTCTTCTGACAGTTCTTCTATAACTGAGGGCGGGGCCACCCGGGGACCTTGCCCCCCTCTGGCACAGGGGGACTTCACGGGGACTTCCATATGGATTTCCCCGTGATGTCAGAGGGGGCGGGTACCCCATCACCATTTCACACAGGGGTAGCGGGATCTGGGGGTCCCCTTGTTAAAGAGGGCTTCCAGATTCCGATAAGCCCCCTGACCACATACCCCCACAACCACCGGGCAAGAGTTGTGGGGATGAGGCCCTTGTCCCCATCAACATGGGGACATCCTCCCCATGTTGAGGGCATGTGGCCTGGTGCGATTCAGGGGGGGGCTCTCTTGTCCCCCCCTCTTTTCCTGCGGCCTGCCAGGTTGCGTGCTTGGATAAGAGTCTGGTATGGATTTTTAGGGGGACCCCCACACCATTTTGTTTTTTTATTTTTGGCGCGGGGTTCCCCTTAATATCCATACCAGACCTGAAGTGCCTGGTATGGAATTTGGGGGGACCCCCACGCATTTTTTTTTTAAATTTTGGTTCTGGGGTTCCCCTTAATATTCATACCAGACCCAAAGGGCCTGGTAATGCACTGTGGGGGAACCCCAGGCCATTTTTTTCAATGACTTTTATGAGTATTGCAGAGACCCGACAATTCATTATAGCTGCCGGCACTAGTGCTAGTATTTTTGAATTACTTTTTTTTCCTTTAGAAATGTCATTTTGCTCTCGGACTGTTGTAAACACGGGAAACATGCGCCACTTTACAGGCATACTATAGACACCCCCAGGTACGAAATTTAAAGGAATATTTCACTTTTATTGTTTCACATTAAGCATTATTAAAATCACTGCTCCCCAAACTTTTTTTTGCATTGATACATGTTAATATGCATAACTTGCATATTAACCCTTAAAATTAGCACTTTTGATTTTTCACGTTCGTGTCCCATAGACTTTAACGGTGTTCGCGTGTTCGAACAAATTTTTTGCCTGTTCGCATGTTCTGCTGTGAACCGAACAGGGGGATGTTCGGACCATCCCTACCAATGACCATCTATTCAGCTGCTAATTGAGTGCATAGCCAATGACCCCCCCTTTCAGGTGGACTAAACCTAACAATTTTTCCACCTGAACAAAACAAAAATAAAATAAATGAATAAACAAATAAAAAAGAAAATTACTGTACAAATAAAAAAAAATAAAATAAATAAAAATAAGAGGAGGAGAAGGGGAAAAAACCATAATAATCATAACTGAAATTTTTTTTAAAAAAAACAACAATCCAGAGGCTTAGCCTTAAAAAATATAGAAAATACTAAAATATATCAAGGTCCTCTATAATATTTCAAACATGAAGGGCTAATCTCTGAAACTCACATCTAAACCTTATTCATAGCAAAGAAACATTAACCAGAAAATTCTTACCATCCATGCAGCTCACTAAGGGCTGCTAACATTGTTTCCTCCAGTGCTATATTTGAACGAACATGCGGCTACCTCCATTTTGAGTTTATGCAACTGTTCTACATAGTGATGCCTTCCCTGTCTTAATTGACTATTTTCGGTTTGTAGTCTCAGCATTTGGGTCTTAAAAGGGAAATGGGTTTGATTACTATAGCCTCCGTGCCTTGGATTGCTACCCCATCTTTCAGAATAAACTTCATAACGCCTTGTGTAGTTTTAGGGTATTTCCTTTGCATATCATTATTAGCCACCAAATAATACCTAGCTATGTGACCCCTCCTTACAAACAAACCATTTGAGAGCTGGTCTCCTTGCATAGGCCCTTCTCTGAGCATATGGCGATGGAGACTCACATTGCTGCATAACATTACTATGATTGGAATCAACAGACTTTACACTTTCATTGTCTGAGTATTCACTAGCAATGGACTCATCAGAAGTCTCCACTATCAATGTGTTACTATTCTTGAAAAGATCAGGCTCGCTTTCCATTTCAATTCCGGAATCAATTTCAAGCGTAGTTACCGCACTTTTATTTAAATATTCCACATTCAGATCTCCAACATTGATTCCCACCATAGCAACATCACTTGCAGCAACACTAGCATTTGGATTTTCTACATGTTGTTACAGAGCCTCTATCTTCGCTAAGCACTGAGCATGTGCGAAGGAGAACTCCATGGCAGACTGGGCTTCATGTAATTCCTTCCTAAGCAGTATTATAATATGCTCATTCTCAGCCTCTCTCTGATTCAAAGAGGCAATGTAACTTTCTCTTTGTTTACACGTTTCCTCTAATTCATTCATTTTCTGTTCCAATACACATTTCTCAGTCACTAATTGTTCGATATGATCACAAACATTTGCATCTGCCTTTGCAACTATTGTTAATGTATTCTTAGTTACACTTTGTACCTGCTCCAATAATTGCTTTCTCTCAGTACACCATTGGCCTTCTTTCGATATAGCAATGCTTTTAATTTTCAAAAACATGCATAAAACATTGGCCATCTTCGCTTTCCTGCATTTTTTCAAAGACTTTTTATGTTTTATCTGATCATTATGAATAATACATTGTCTCAATAACTCATTAAATTGGTGCGTTAAAGCATTTTCTGCCACAGTGTTAAAATTAACATTTGTTTCCCACCAAACACATAGACAGTACTCCATTAAAAACTTCATCACATGTGGAACAAAGAATGTCACATATGTTATGGAATGTACATGTGTGTACCAATACGAAGGAAGGACATCAAAAACCCTAACTTAAACGCATTAGTGAGCATATCACAAATATACACAATGGTTTTCCCAATCATAGCGTGTCTAATCATTTTAGCCTCAAATACCATAATAACCCCGCAGAGATGACCTTTTATGCCATTGATAGTATCAAGAGGCATTGGAGGGGTTCTAATATGATCAAAAGAATAGCCCAGAATGAGACCAGATGGATATTCGAACTCTAAACGTTGACGCCTCAGGGGTTGAATGTGGAACTGGATCTTAATTGCTTTATTATTAACTTTTAAGACATATATCAACTTCCACTGTTCAACCTATTTTTTCCAATTTTTCCTATTTATTTCCCAATTTTTATCTAATTCTTTTCCAATCTAATTTTATTTTAACTTATTTTTACTAATTATTTATTTTAAACTAATTTTACATTTAAATATTTCAACTCATTTCCAAACCAGCTTCAAAACATATTAGTATCAACTAATATGGAGGCATTTTACAGTAAAACCTTGTTTTCCGAGCATAATTCGTTCCAGAAACATGCTTGTAATCCAAAGCACTTGTATATCAAAGCATTTTTTTTACAGGGTATAAAAGAGAAGTGAGGCACCTCTAAGTGTAGCAATAAGTTGCTAAATGTTGTACCTTCATTAAATGTAACCATATTGCTACACTTAGAGGCTCACTTGTATATCATGGCAGACATCACTTGTATATCATGGCAAAATTTATTAAAACATTTTGCTTGTCTTGCAAAATGCTCTCAAACCAAGTTACTCTCAAACCAAGGTTTTACTGTATATGTAATTAGTCAATTTGGGAAATGCATGCACCAATGTGGTTCAACCACAAGATGGCTCCTTATGTTATCTATAATAGCAGCCTCACTTGTAATTACCATTAGGTTGCCACTGCGTGGTGACATACCCATTTACTAGAAAGGTTAATTTTATATCCAAATGTCGTTTTATTTTGTTTTTTTAATTCATTTTCTATGCAGTTAAAGTTAATACTGTAAGTGCCCATGTGTACAGCATGTGTGGACATTAACTAGTACCACACAACATGTTCTAACTAAGGCTGTTGCCTGTATGGGTATATAAGCCTAAACTTAAGTTGGCGGATTTAGAACTTCCTGATGACGGCCGTTCCTATTGGCTGAAACGCGTTGAAATTCGATCGCGTCATCGCGACCACATATTTGCCCGAAATCACTATCTCAGGGAACCAAGCCTCACCGCGGACCAGCAGCATCTATACTCGAGACTGGCCAGCGTTCCCTAGCATCATACATGCTGATCACACCGGGTGCCGGGCTTTAGGCACCTAAAAATGTGAGTGTATATGTTTTTATGTTTCAGTCTTTTACAAATAAACCAACGGTTTTACACTATGGGAGCCTCCCTCTGTTATTTCTCTCTCCCCACCTATGGAGGACTAGTCTGAGTATAGCTGACCTGGAGTATATCATTTAGGGGTCTCATTATCCCCACAAAGTGCAAGTGACCATTCTAGTGATAGATGATCATCTCATAAGGGTGAGTGCATATCCATGTGGGGCACCTGTGTCTGCACACCGAATTAGAGCACTGGTTTTTGATCATCGCACAAGCACTTTACCTCACATTGAAATGGGTCAGGGACTGTTATCATATCATTATTATATCACTGTGAATCATACTGTTTTTTGCATTTGTCACACTGCATAGCTGAGCGCGGTGTTCATTCTTACTTTCAAGTTAGATCTTACTGATTTATTGAAAAAATGTGTAAAAAAAAAAAAAAAAGTTTACAGAAGCCAGTGACAAGTATAGTAGTGTGCTGTAAATGTAATTATGCAGAGCTTTACTGAACACATAAGCAACCCTGAAAAAAGATTTGTCAATACTTTATTTGTAAAAACAAGATTAGCACATGGGACCACTGCCCTATACTAGCCACTTATTAACTCATTTTCTGTGTAACTATCATACATGAATACACAGTTGCATAGCTCCCAACTGTCACTGATTTGGAGGAATTATCCCTTTTTTGGAACCAAATTTCCCTGTTCCTCTTTCCTCATCATGTGTCCCTCTTTTTAGTCTTATGTAGAGACCTCTATAAAGACCTCTATAGAGAAATGTACTATTTCAAAGTGTTATATTACTGTACACTAAAACAACTGACCACTAAATGATTGAATTTATTCATTTAAAAAAACATGATAAAGGGGGGGCGTGGCCTGCGCTTGAGCTAGATGGCAGCATAAGTCCGGAGCTCCGGTGATTTACAGGGATATAGCGGCTCAAAACACGCCATCGGGTCCCGTTTTTGCGATCCACGGCTGGCGATTCATCCTGGGACAAGACAGAGAGGATGTCCAGGAAAAGAAAAGAGCAAAGAAAGCCACAGCGCCTGACGGACTTCTATAGCATGAAACAACAGGAAGGTAGGCAAGATGGCGCCGGGTCATCCTCTACCCCAGCAAACGTCCCCGCCGGCCATCTGAATTCACAGAACAGCCTTAGGCAAAAAAGATCACCTTCAGACAGCCCACACCCATACTCTCCCTCCCCGCCAACGGGTAGCCCTGCTAAGGCTAAGTTTAGACTGGATGGAGAAGGATCCCTTGGTGCGGCAAGTCCAGGCCTAGACTCAGGGGATGACACACGTGAGCTCCCTGACTCCATAGAGACCTTTCCTACCATGCATCAGCCAGTGATAGATACAGTGCTGAAAGATATGCTCTTGTCACTGAGAAGTTCACTGCAATCAGATATGATGAAGTGTATGCATAAGTTTAATACTAATCTTCAAGCTGTAGAAACACGGGTTGAACACATAGAGCAAAAGATGGGTGAATACGCAGTTACCATCAACGACTTAGTGGATTCCCATGAGGAAAGGGAAGGAGACACAGATTGGTTAAAAGACAAAATCGCAGACCTCGAAGACCGCAATAGGAGGAACAATTTAAAAATTAGGGGGATCCCTGAGACAGTCCTGCAACCTGACTTAAGATCCTATGCCACTTCACTATTCAAATCTCTTCTACCTGATCTATCAGATCTGGAGATCACCATTGACAGAATACATCGCCTGCCAAAACCGACATTCCTATCGGAGCACATCCCTAGAGATGTGATTCTGCGACTACATTTCTACCATGCCAAAGAGCAACTGATGTTAACAATGCGCCAGAAGGATCAAATCCCCGTGCAATATCAGCATCTGCAGTTTTATGCTGATCTTTCTCAACACACCTTGCAAAAAACATGATAAAGGAAAAGTAGTGGTTAAAAAAAAAAAAAAAAACACTTGTGGATTAAACCAATTATTTTTTGCATGTCAATTCTTCTGGTCCATGTAACAGGTACATCGCAGGAATGTGTCATTGGCCTGCATACTTTACACTGCAAGGTGCTCCTGGTTCTCAGAAATTTGGAATGTATGTAATTACAAAATTCTTGCATTGAAATTTTAATCTAAAGACCTAAAAAGCCGCAGTGGAATCAAGATACATTTTAGTCATGAGATCTGACGCTAGTTGTCCACCTCTAATAGTTAAATTATTTTTAAGTGAGAAATAAATTAATCTGATAGCTTCGTTTTATCAAGCGGCTCCGCTGTCTACTGTCTCTCTATCCCTCTCTACTAATCTATATTCACCTTCTCTGCGGCTTTCCAAATGTCAGTCCGTGACATTGTAAAATAATTGCACCTCTCTCCAGTCATTTATTCAATGTTCCTGACAAACAAATTGTGCTCAATTTGTCTGCACTGTCCTAAATCCAAAGCTATTTGTTTGTGCCTTTCACTTTCTTTATTGTACACAGAGCTGTGAAAGGTCGCACAGGGTTTTGTACATGAATGCAACATGAATTTTGAACAACGCCATCTAATCTCAGTTGGGAGTCCAATGAGTAGCTTAAAGGAGAATTCCAGGCAAACAAAATTCAGTAAAAAATATATAAAAAGAAATAATATTTATTTGTGTTTGCTTTTGATTTGGAATGTACCTTTCTGAAGCAAAAAAACAGAACAAAAAAAAAAACAAAAAAAAAATCTGTATTGTTTGTGCAGGAAACCTTTCAGATATCCATGTTCATGGTGATGTATTTCTTAACATATTTGGAAAACTTTTAATACTTTTTCCAGTTACAGCTTAATATTAATAGTTGACTTTCAAGTTGGAATCTTCAATCCTGAATAAAATTCCTTTTATAGCTATTTCTTTCAAGAAGCTTGACCTCCATGACATTTGGTTAATCTCCATCTACTTGTCTTCACCCTATTCATAAGAAATGCCCTCAATAAGAACTTTCTGTTTCAGCAGTTATTCTTGAATTTCTAACAATTAACAGGTAAGGAAACAGTAGAATAGAATAGTATGCGGTCATTATGTTGCATATAGAAAAATGTTATAAATAGAAAACCACATAAGACTATTATTTAGGGCAATGGGATAGTTATTAATCTGTTACAGCATCCAGAGTGTGCACTACAAAGAGCATTCCCAGAGATATTTCATCTTTGGACTTGAATTAGAGACAAAATTATTTAGGAAGCGAGATAACCCTGTGGGCAGGCAAACAGAAACAGAAAAGAGACAGTATCTAGGCAAGACCAGAGGTGAGAACAACGGAACGAGTTTCCAGTGTCGAGGGCCTCAACAAAAAGGTTTAGATAATAAGAAGGGTATGGTGAAAGTCTGATGGTAAGTAGTGTGTAATCCAGGTCTCCCAAATTTTTATGAAATTTAGCTAGCCTATCATCTAGTATGGCTGCCATTTTCTCATAGGCCATGCACCAATTAATGTGAGATTTAGGCTCCTCAAAAGGAAATTTTGTTTTTCTTCAATTGCTGGCAATAGTCTGTTTTGTGGTCGTAAAATTATGAGTAAGCTAATGGAATTATGATTTAGCACAATTAACTGTTTTCTTAATTAGGAGGACCTCCGCCATGCCATAAGGGTCTATCTAGAAAAGTATAAATTACTTTTAAGTGCAGGACCAAAAATAATGCCTCTGGGCAGTTGTACCAAATATGTCTAGATGTGCTATCAGCACTGCGTCCCCTGAAACACCTTAGGGGATAGCCAGGTATAGCACATGAAATATGGAAGGGTACCAATTACCACCACCTCAAAAACTACTTTAAAACAGAAGTATGGGGTTGATAAAAAAAAAAAAAACCTACATACTCACCTCTATCCTGCATCATTGGTGTGATGCTACAGCTGTCCCTCATGGGCTCTAAGACTGAGACTGCTGATGGCTCAGCTCTCTCTCTGCTCAGAGCCGAAAGCAGTGACTATCAGTCACTGCTTTTCACTCTTTCCCTCCAGCGCTCACTGGAGCACCAGGCTGGAGAAGGTGCAGACAGAGCTGGCTATGGCTCTCAGCTGCAGAGAGGCAGAGCCAACTGTCAATCAGGCAGCTGGGAAGGTCCTGAAAATATGGTTGGGATCCTTTCATAGCCTGTAGCAGCTCTGCCACGTCAGCTGACTCTAGGTCACAGGAGAGCACAAGCAAGTGCACTTCTATGACTCACAAAAGAAGTATGACCAAAAAATGTTTTGCCATACTTCTCTTTTAATGCTTGTACTGGAGAGGGGAATTGCAATTGGACAGGATTTAGCACAGAAATCAGGAAACCCAGGCTCATAGTAACAAAATTAAACTAAGTCAGGGAGGCACACAGAATAGGTTTTTCTATCTAATAGTTTAGTTGTAGGCACCTTCTGGTATCCGCTTTTTAGGCAGAAATTTTAAAGCCAATCTCTGCCCAAAAATAAGCACCTACATTTGGTACCAAACCTATTGCCAGGTCGGCAGTAAAAGTAGAGTAAAAAGTAAAACTTGTGCCACGATGTTACTGCTTCCCAGACCACCCATCTAAAAAAGGACATGTCACATTTGACATACAGTTCCATGGCCAAACGCAACCCACTTAACTGTATATGGCCACACTGCATCTGCCCTGCAACCGTGTGCATTGCATGGTGGTTCAATCTCTTTAGGGTTGAAACAGCTGCTGAGGAAGAACACCTATCATTTACAATTTTTTTTTTTTTTTTAACAGAAAATTTTTTATTTATAACAAATACAAAAATAATACAAAAGAAAACACAAACACGGTACATCATAAGTACATCATAGCAATGTATCCTATCTAGAAATAATATATCACATTTAATTAGGACGAATGAAAGTTGACGATGCTACACAATACTACTCCGGAGTATGAGACGGAGCATGGCATTCCTGCCTGATATTTGTGCTGGCTTATAACCCTAACCTATAATTGGTAGGGGGGAAATGGGAAGAGGAGAGAGGAAGGGGGAAAGAAGGAAAGAAGGAAAGGGGGCTACATTGGACCCAGTTATACTATTGCACCGTCTTAGGCGTATACTTGATCATGACAGATCAATTAAGCTCGTTAGTGAAATGCACATTAGAAAAAAGGCTCACCAGTCAAAAAAAACTTTAAGGGGAAGAAGAGGGCTTCATTTATAGGTCCCGATGGTTCCTAACTTATTTATACCAGCATAACGTTACAACCCAGAGTAGGTAGGCAAGCAAGGACTATCCCCATTACTTAGTTTTTATCTATATTTCTAGGCCTGGACAATCAACTCATGTAACCCAGCAGTATCATTAGTTATTAAGCTATCTTCGGAGGCCGCCTCAAACCGAGAGTGATCTAGTGGTCACCCATGGTTTCCACACCCTATCAAATTTTTGGGGGCATTTACGGCCCATATACGTCAGTTTGTATAAGGGTAGCACCGCATCTACCAGGGCACGCCATTGAGTCACCGTGGGGGGAATCGCTAGTTTCCATTGTTGGAGGAGAGCTTTTCTGGCATAGAAGCATAAATAAAATAATAGTAATTTGTCATACGTGGAATGAGTTATCAATTCTGTAATTCCTAAAATAAGGATCCTAGGATCCAAGGGCACAGACAGGTTGGTGACACTATTAATTTCCTCAACCACTTTCTTCCAATACTCCTGAATGACAGGACACTCCCAGATGACGTGATAAAACGTCCCCACCGACTGCTGACATTTTGTACAATGTTCTGATTGCAAAGGATATATCCGCGCTAGTCTTTGTGGCGTATAGTACGCTCTGTGTATGAACTTGAGTTGGATAAATCTATCCCTAGCCGAGATCACTGTCGGTATATAGTTTTGAATCGCCATTGTTTGTTTTGAATTTCCCATTGTTTGTCAGAGAGATCAGTTATGTCTGACTTCCACATCTGTAGGAGATGTGGGTTCTTCTCTGCGTCTCCGCAGGTAAGGCGTAAATATATGGAAGATAGTATCTTGTCTACCCCCCGTGAGGTAAGGAAGCTTTCCACCATATTTGATACCACTGTAACTACTCTGGGGAATTGTGCTTTCATAGCATGTTTTAGTTGAAGATACCGAAATAACATCCACGAAGGAAGCTGATAGGTCCTTTTGAGTTCTGGGAATGGGAGTATTTGCCCGTTGGGCATAATCTGCTTAATCTTTACTATCCCATATTTAGCCCATATACTGGGGTCTGGGATGGACCTGAAATGTGAAAGTCTGGGATTACCCCATAATGGAGTGTGAGGGTAAATAGTATCCTTTCTGGCTATGGCTGCAGTGACTTTATCCCATACTTGTATTGTGGTGCGCATTGGTAAAGTTATATGTGAACTGGCTTTTACTCCTCTACAGACAACGTTCGTAAGGGCTGAGTAGGAACCCATTATGGCTGCTTCAAGATTTACCGTGGGGTTTGATCTAGTCTGTTTGAACCACCAGCGAACAGTGACCAGCACTGCCGCCCAGTAATATGTCTGGAAGCATGGTAATGCCAGGCCTCCAGAAGATAGGGGAAGTTGTAGCTTGGCTTTCGCTATTCTTGGAGTTTTTCCTCCCCATATAAAAGAGGAGATTACCCCGTCTAGTTTGTGGAAAAAAGAGACAGGGATTGGAACCGGGGTGTTCCTAAAAATATATAAGAACTTAGGGAGGAACGTCATTTTTAATAGATTCACCCTTCCCACTGGTGTCAATGGTAGCGATCTCCAGGCCTGACATTTTGCAATAATATTTTGGAGGATTGGGTATAAGTTGTTCGTTAGATATTGGGTTAGGTCTCTGCGTATCTCAATACCAAGATATCTAAACTGGGTAACTCTTCGAAGGGGGGTCAGGTCAGCTGTGGGGGGGTCATTATCAGACAGACTGAACAGGCTAGACTTACTCCAATTAATTTTGATCCCAGAGAAACCTCCATAATAATTTATAATTTCAAGAGCCGCAACTAAAGAATGGGTATCATCACCTAGCTATAAAAGCGTGTCGTCCGCGTACAGCGAAATTCGTTCCACCAGGGGCCCTGACTCTAATCCCTTCACCGAGCGGAGTAATATAGCCATAGGTTCAATGGCCAGGGCTAAGAGCCCTGGGGACAGTGGACATCCTTGCCTTGTCCCTCTACACAGGTGGAAGGGAGGAGAGAGGAGACCACCCGCACGTACTCTAGCCGTTGGCGATTGGTAGACTAATTTGACCCAGCTGATAAATTTATTCCCGATTCCAAATTTGGACATTACCTCCCACAAAAAGGCCCACTCAACCGAGTCAAAGGCCTTTTCGGCATCTAACGAGGCCACCACTCCACCCTCCTTAGGATCTCGGGGTAACACTATGTTAGTATGGAGTCTGCGGATATTTATATCCGTACCCTGGCCAGGCATAAATCCGATCTGGTCACCATGTATGAGGGAGAGTATCACCGAGTTTAACCTGCCCACCAAGATTTTTGTAAGGATCTTGGCGTCCATGTTCAGTAAAGAAATGAGTCGGTAGGACGAGCACATTTCCGGGTCCTTCCCAGGTTTTGGAATGACAATGATTATCGCCTCCATCATTGAGGGTAGGAGACATTGCTGAGTCAGTGCTTTAGTGAGCATAGAGTGGAAGTGGGGGCCTAATATATCTAAATTGGTTTTGTAAAATTCCGTGGGTAGTCCGTCAGGTCCCGGAGTTTTGCCCGCCTGAAGTGACTTAATGGCTCTCTGGACTTCTTTCAGTGTTATGGGAGCTTCCAGTGCCTGCCTCGCCTCTGTTGTTAGAGAAGGGAAGTCTATTTTTAGGAGGAACGAATTTAATTCCTCAGGGGAGTATGTTGCTCTGGATGTATAGAGTTGCTGATAATACCTCTCGAACCGCGCATTAATATGTGCGGGTTCAGAGAGCAAAGTATCATCCTCATCCCTAACATTAGCAATACAGGAGCTACCAGCCCGTTCTGTAGCCAACCAGGCCAGCAATCTACCCGATCGCTTGCCCTGCTCAAATATACGTTGAGTCTGGGCAAGGAGGAAACGCCGGCAAGAGGCTGCCCGAATGAGCGCCACCTCCCTATATGCAGTGAGCATATCGGAGTGTGTGCCCTGGTCGGGTGAGGCTGTGTATTGAGTCTCCAGTCTTAGTGCCCTTTTTTCGGCCGTCGAGAGCTCCAGTTTCGACTCATTCCTAATTTTAGAGATATTAAACTGATACCTACCTCTGGCATATGCCTTAAATGCATCCCATACTATTGGTGGAGAGGCTGATTGATCATTATGTGTCCAGTAATCCCCAAGTTCCATTAACATTAGCGGTTCCAGTTTCTCATCGGTGATCCAGTATCTGGATAGTCTCCATAGGCCCGCACCAGCTGCCGAGCCCGTAGAGAGATCCAGCATAACTGGGGTATGGTTCGATATGCCACGCGGTAGATGGGAAACAGCAGACACCCGAGATAACAGAGGATCGGTAACATAAATTAAATCAATGCGTGATAATGTCGCATGTGTAACAGAGTGGCATGAGAATTGTCTACCCTGTGGATTTTTCCATCTCCACGTATCATAAAGGCCATACACCTCCGCCCACCGGGACAGCACTGTGTCGGTCGTCTGACCTGGGTGTAATTTATCAGCACTGGGGTTTGGGGTCATGTTAAAATCACCTGCTATGATTATATTGGGGGTGGGGTAGCTGGCGATAATATTTTGAATTTTATGCAGTATCATCATCTTAGCCGGTGGTGGTATATACAAACCCACTATTAACATTTCCAATCTGTCACATAGTGCGTGTAAAATTACATATTGCCCGTCCAGGTCCAGGTGGAGGTCCAGAAGCACAAAGGGAAGCGCCTTATGCACAAGAACACTAACTCCCCGGGAGTGGGAGGAATAGGTGGAATGGAAATATGATCCCACCCAGGGCTTCTTGAGGGAGAGTATTCTGGAGCCCGTAAGATGAGTTTCCTGGAGTAAGCAAATGTGCGGGTGATATTTTTTCAAATATGAAAAGACAAGGGATCGTTTGAGCTTGGAATTGAGCCCCCGCACATTCCAGGATATCACTCTAAGAGGGGCCATATTTGTAAGTGGGTATGCATCTCGGCTAATCCGCTCTCCGGACCTCCATCCAGACCCAGGCGCAGAACCAGCATTCCTGATTCGCTGTCAATCAAATTCCATACTCCTGTTAAACCTGTGAAATATAGTTCTAACATATGAGCATCAACATAGACAGATTTTATGGTGTACCGTTGAACAAAACCCATACCCCCCCTCCCCACGCAACCCCCTAAACTCGGGTGCGTTTGATCACCCAAACAAATCATGACTTTTTAAGTCCCTGGGAGGCGGTGCGCCAACAGGGCGCCTTAGAGGCACAGCAAGGAAGTCCACAAACTGCTTAACAGTCGTGGTGCCCGCCAGCTACACCTTATCAAGGTATAAACATAAAAAAAGGAAAAAGGGAATCTCTTTCCCTGCGTAAGGATTATGTCCCCTATATAATAGAATAAGCCTATCCACCGCTAGATGTTATAGCGAGCCGGTGGAGAAGGTTCACCTGAGTGTAAATAAGGGAGGGTCTCCAATCTCGACCCCCACAGTCCCCTCCTGATGGAATGTGGGCCGAGGGTTCCTCTTCGTGGGTTAAAATCCCGAAGTGCACCGCAGCCAGTTCTCCTGTGCAATATGTTTACTGCTTCGCAATTTGAATACTGGTGCGCATGTTTGATATAAAGTTCTGACCAGGAATAACTTGCTGTACTGAAAGTCCACATTCAGGAGGAGTGGAGCACCGTGCAGCACGGCAACTGTGTCCAGCCAGTATCCATAATCCAGTAGGGTAGAAAAAAAAAAAAAAAATTAAAATATAAGAGTGTGTTGGAGCAAAAAGAAACTCACCCCCTGGAATATATTATGCAATGCGTTCATTGCTGCACAATGCGGTCACTGGTACGCAGATATGTCACAAAGTTCTGACCCGCATTACTTGGTTATATTTAAGTCCCATACTCATAAGGAGGAAAACCTTGTGCGTCAGTAGTAATAATGTTTCGCCAGTAGCCAGTAACCAGACGGTAAAAAAAACCAAAACAAAACAAAAAAAAAAACACAAAAAATAAACGTGCGTTCCAGCAAACCAAACCTCGCCCACTGGCTTACAGCAAGCAATGTGTTCACCGTTACACAACGTGGTCCCTGGTATGCATGTATATCCCAAGTTCTGACTAATAACTTGTTGTGTTTAAATTCCACCATCATAAAGATAGGAGCATTATGTATCGGTGGCAGTAATATTTAGTCAGCAGCCAATGACTGAACGAATAAAAGATAAGAGAAAATAAAAGTGCGTTGCAGCAAATAAAAACTCACCCACTGGGGAGAGAGAACATGTATCAGTCAGGGCCTGTATTTAGCGCTGTGGGATGGTGTCCAGCCACTTAGCAGCTTCTTCAGGGATAGTATATCATTTACAATTTAGTTAAATAACATTTGTGACGTGAGGCGGCAGCAATATATTGCCTTCTAATAAAGGCCTTATGAGCCTCTCACAAAGCAGAAGCTTCAAAAGAATGCCTCCAGTGCCTGGGAAAGAGTGGCTGTAATTTCCTTATTGTGGAGTAAAGAGCCATTCAAGCGCCAATGGCAGGTTCCGGGTTTGGTTGGAGCCAGTTCAAAATCCAGGACAAGAGAGGAATAGACCGACCAGATAATCAGGTCAATGTCTGAAGACACTATACACAGTGAGTGCAATGTTTCACACGGCAAGAGTCAAATAACCTACAGTATGTTCTCTCATCCATTGGCAGAATGGCACAGATTGTCTAAGTAGCTGTTTAGAAGGTTGGTGGCCTCGAAGAGATATCCAATCTCTGGTGGGGGACATGAGTAAGTTAAAGTCCCCCCTCCCCCATAACTGTATAGGGATGAGAGGATTGCAGCAGAGGTGAAATGATAGGAAACCAAGTTGACCTGCATTTGGGGTGTATATGGAAAGAATTGTAAGGGGCTTGCCCCCATATAGACAGTTGAGGAGAATGAATTGGCTGTATGTATCTAACTTAGGGGATTGGACCTGAATGGGGAAGGACTGTTTAATCAACACTGCCACTCCAGCTTTCCCAGTGGAATCAGAAGCAAATTTAAAGGACCTGCCCTTACAAAATTGGGTTTCCTGTATTAAAATGATATCAGCCCACGACTGTTGAAATTCTTTTAAGTCCAGCCACCTCTTCCTGACAGAATTTAAACCCTTAACATTGTAAGACAGGATTAGTAAAGACATCGGATAGCAAGATAAACCATTTACAATTTTCTTTAATTATTTTGATTACTTGTTATTTTCTGTTGAAATACTAGCTTGTTGCTGTTTTTAAGTAGTTTGTTTCTTCTCCTTTTTTTGTTTGTATCCAGTTGTATACAGCTGACCCCAGATGATTTGATTGGGGTATGTAGGTTATTTAGCTATTTTCCTTGTGAAATCATGCTACTAGTTCAAGGGGGGTGGGGGTGGGTGTAAAAGGTGTGGGGTGGAGGTCAGCTTGTTATGGTTAAGTATAGCCAAAGCTTTTTTGATCATACTTCTTTTCTGTGTCACAGGAGTGCACTTACTTTTGCATTCCTGTGACCCAGAGTCCTCTTATAGCGAGCAATTGCCTGCTGTCAGCTGACATTGCAGAGACGTTCCAGGATCTGGAAGGATCCCAACCATATTATCAGGATCCGCTCAGCTGCCTGACTGACAACTGGCTCCACCTTTCAGCGCAGGGCTGAGAACCAAAGTCAGCTACACCCACACCCTCCCCTTCCTAGATCTCCCTTGAGCGCTGGAGGCACAAAATGGAAAGTAGTAAGTGACTGTCACTTCTCTCTGCTCAGAAAAAGCCAAGAGCTGTGTGATCAGCAGACTAAGAACTGATATGG
The DNA here is from genome assembly GCF_042186555.1 of Aquarana catesbeiana. Lineage (NCBI taxonomy): Eukaryota > Metazoa > Chordata > Amphibia > Anura > Ranidae > Aquarana > Aquarana catesbeiana. The sequence goes on from NC_133336.1 coordinate 84,541,968, forward strand.
GACAGCTGCAGCATCACACTGATGCTGCAGCATAGAGATGAGTATTTGTTTGTTTTTTTGTTCCTATATTTCTATTTAAAAAAACATTGTTTAAAATGTCTGAGAGATACGCTTTAAGGACAACAATATAGTCTGGATTTTAATATCACTTTCCAGTTCTGCTTCTCCTTTATTAAAAGATCTGAGGAAAAGAAAGGCGCAAATTTTGTTTTTGAGATGTGGGAGGTTTATCTTGAATACTGTGATATTTTTATATTTTCAATTTATGAAAATAACAGGTTCATTGGAAGAAATGTCTTTGAATAAGTATCAGGATACCCTGCCAACTTGAGTCTGGCATCTGTTTTGGCATAGATTTTTTTTTAAAAGTGATATACATTTCAAAAGCATGTTATTTTCAGCAAAATGTCACTAATGTAACAGTTCGTTTGTCAAATAAAACAATATGTATGTTTTCCTAAAGTATAAAATAGAGACAGCTTGCCATTTTGTAAAATATACATTCATTTATATAGTTAGCTACTGCCATTTGTGAAAACAGGGCTCTGCTGAAGCTTTTATGTGACATGTTCATAAAGCTAAAGGGTAGAAATGTCATCAGCACACCAAAGATTCCTCAGAAGGATCCAAAGCTTTATTTACATGCTCACACAGTACATATAAGGCCGTATTGTTTTGCCGTATGTGTACTGTGTGACCATGTAAATAAAGCTTTGGATCCTTCTGAGAAATCCTTGGTGTGCTGATATAATTTCTGCCCTTTGGATTGCCTACGGTTTCCAGCCAATGGTCATTACAGCACCCTGCATTACTACAGCCTAAGACCTAAAGAAAGGTTTGATATGGGTCATTTATGAGTTTATAAGTATTTTTTGGTGTGTATATATATATATATATATTGTGACAGTAGGAGATGCTGTCACGCTAAAATTGGTAGTTTGGGGGACACAGGGTGTGCACATTTGCTTGGTGGAAGACTGCAGATCATAGATGTGGACTGGAGAAAACTGCTTTCACAGCTTTCTCCAGGTTTTGGTATCCCGTCATGGGGCTCTGTAGTTTGGAGATTCCAGAGTGTCTTGGGTGGGACGGGATCTCCAACCCTGTGTCCAGATTTTGCAGATGACCAGCAGGGTGTGTGCTCAGGTGAGCACAGCCCTTATAATGAGTTTATGGGAATACCTCATGGCTCCCAGTTGGAGACTGCTCCACACCAAGAGGCAGGAGGTCTCCAGGAGTCAGAGGGGCTGCAGGAGGCAGCCAGAACATGTGTGACTGCAAGAGGCAGTGAAACAGCCTGAGGACTAAGGCCAGAGCGGAGCTGTGGGCACTAAAGTAAAACTGTTCACTCTGAAGAATCCGGTGGTCTGTGTGACCAGAATAAAGAGCAAAAGTACTGTTACCGAGAGCCAGACGGGCTAGCATTTTCTGCTGTGTGTATTTGCTGAGGAAGAACCCCTGCATGGGAAACCGTTATGTTATGGACTTTTATTTGTCTTTTTAATAAAAATGGGCTACCATGCCCTAAAGTACAGTTCCTGACTGGTTTGGAATCACTGGCAAAAGCATCTACTACTAGAGCTAAACAACCCCCAACTTTCCAATATATATATATATATATATATATATATATATATATATATATATATATATATACACATACAGTTTTGCTCATAAGTTTACATACCCTGGCAGAATTTATGATTTCTTGCCCATTTTTCGGAGAACATGAATGATAACACAAACACTTTTCTTTCACTCATGTGTACCTTATATCTGGGTTATAGTGTTCAGCTGCTGCATGCTGTTTTTTACCAAGCGCGGATATTACCCTCTTTTTTATTTTCTTTCACTCATGGTTAGTGTTTGGCTGAAGCCATTTATTATCAATCAACTGTGTTTACTCTTTTTAAATTATAATGGCAACAGAAACTACCCAAATTACCCTGATCTTAAGTTTACATACCCCATTTCTTAATACTGTGTATTGCCCCCTTTAACATCAATGACAGCTTGAAGTCTTTTGTGGTATTTGTGGATGAGGCTCTTTATTTTCTCAGATGGTAAAGCTGCCCATTCCTCTTGGCAAAAAACCTCCAGTTCCTGTCAATTCTTCGGCTGTCTTGCATGAACTGCACGTTTGAGATCTCACCAGAGTGGCTCAATAATATTGAGGTCAGGAGACTGAGATGGCCACTCCAGAACCTTCACTTTATTCTGCTCTAGCCAATGACAGATCGACTTGACTTTGTGTTTTGGATCATGTAGGCATGTCCAAGTACGTCCCATGCTTCCTGGCTGATTAATGCAAATGTTCCTCCAGTATTTTTTTATAACATGCATTCATCTTGCCATCAATTTTGACCAAATTTCCAGTGTCTTTGTAGCTCACACATCCCCAAAACATCAGCGATCCACCTCTGTGTTTCACAGTAGGAATGGTGTACCTTTCATCAAAGGCCTTGTTGACTCCTCTCCAAATGTAGCGTTTATGGTTGTGACCAAAAAGCTAAATTTTGGTCTTATCACTCTAAATTATTTTGTGCCAGAAGGTTTGAGGCTTGTCTCTGTGTCTCTGTTTGGCATATTGTAAGTGAAATACTTTGTGGCATTTGCGTAGTAATGGCTTTCTTCTGGGGACTCGACCTTGCAGCCCATCTTCCTTCAAGTGCCTCCTTATCGTGCATCTTGAAACAGCCACACCACATGTTTTCAGGGAGTCCTGTATTTCACCTGAAGTTATTTGTGGGTTTTTCTTTGCATCCCGAGCAATTTTCCTGGCAGTTGTGGCTGAAATTTCAGTTGGTCTACCTGACCGTGATTTGGTTTCAACAGAACCCCTCATTTTCCACTTCTTGATTAGAATTTGAACACTGCTGATTGGCATTATCAATTCCTTGGATATCTTTTTATATCCATTTCCTGTTTTATACAGTTCAACTACCTTTTCCCGCAGATCCTTTGACAACTCTTTTACTTTCCCCATGACTCAGAATCCAGAAACATCAGTGCAGCACTGGATGAAAGATGCAAGGGTCTGTCAGGAGTCCAGAAACTCATTGACCTTTTATACACACACTAATTACAAGCAAACAGATCACAGGTGAGGATGGTTACCTTTAATAGCCATTCAAACCCCTTTGTGTAAACTTGTGTGCATGTTATCAGGCCAAAATCACCAGGGTATGTAAACTTTTGATCAGGGTCATTTGGGTAGTTTCTGTTGCCATTATGATTTAAAAAGAGTAAACACAGTTGATTGATAATAAATGACTTCAGCCAAACACTAACCATGAGTGAAAGAAATGTTTTTGTGTTATCATTCATATTATCTGGAAAAAAGGCCAAGAAATCATAAATTCTGCCAGGGTTTGTAAACTTATGGGCATATATATATTACCTCACATTACCTCACAAAAGTGAGTACACCCCTCACAAATTTACACTGGTTTACAAGGGGGCAGCAAATTTACACTGTTATACAAGCTGTACACTCAATACTTTACATTGTAGCAAAGTGTCATTTCTTCAGTGTTGTCACATGGAAAGATATAATATAATATTTACAAAAATGTGTGAGGTACTGTATATATATATATAAACCAACTATCAATATATCATTATTATTCGTGAGGTTTTGTTTTGTTTTGTTGTTTAGTCTGCCTCATGACATGTGATAGTAATGTAACAGCCCAGCCTAATGGGGGTTACAACTGGAGCTAGGGTGGTGGCTGTTTGGCTGTGCTGGGTGCTAGTCCCCTAAGGCGTGGTGGAGGCATAAAAGTTTTCTTTCATTCATAGTCAATTTAGACAAGGGGACTAAGTCTTTTATGCCCTCTACCTCTACAGTGGGTAAGCATTCCTGGCCATCCCAGACCACCAAGGACACAAAGAAACCTTCTCCTCTGTGTGAGGTTTGGCCCCCACATGTTAAGCTTAAGTTTGTGTACTATTAGCTAGTGCATATGTTAGACAAATAAGTTAGCAAATTGGCAGCCTCGGGCTACAAAAAAGAGTTTCAGACACCCCCTCCACATCGGATTTATGTCTAGCCATTAAGGGACTCTTGGTCCAGGGGGTGGTATGTCCAGTTCCAACTACAGGAAGATTCCATGATTTTTACATAAACCTCCTCACGGTGACCAAGAGGGGTGGAGTACGACCTATCTTAAAGCATTGGATTTTTTGCCAACATTCACAAGTTCACGATGGAGTTGACCTGTTTGGTAATAGTGTCCCAGCATCAGGGGGATTGTCTGCCAGCCACAGATATCAAGGAAGCATACCTCCATGTACACATTTACCAGGAGCAGCAGAGGTTCTTGCATTTTGCAGTAGAGAAGAAGCTTTATTAGTTTGCAGCTTTGCCAAGATGTTGTTGCCAAAGATAACAATAGTGGAGTACCTGGATGACCTTCTATTCTGTGTGGAGTCTTACTCAGAACTTACTCAGAACTGGAGTCCAACCCTTTTATCATCTTTTGGACTTTGGAGGAATTCAGGTGGAATTTAAATTTCACAGTTGAGCAAAAGAATCATGTAGTTCAGCATGTAGAGTCTCCGAACTGGTAAAGTTATCTACAAGGTTGGCCTGTGTACAAGACTCTATTTTCTGGGTAAGGTGGTATCAGATGTTCACATGAATAAAAACATTGCACTTTTGTTTCTTTGTCCTAAGCCAGTACACCCAAAGGAATTTGCCTTACATTCTTTGGATGTAGTCTGGACCAATCGGGTGTATTTTGAATACCATGTTTGGGATTCCTAGGTCAGATTCTCTGTTGATGGTTGTGGAGGGGCAGCCAACATTAGGGTGTTGAAGCACTGCCATCAAGCACCAAGAACCAATAATTTTGTTTACAGTGCAACCTACGAAAAGTGTAAGTGCATCCCAGAATCTCTGACAACAAGCATCAATTTCTGAAGTTTCTAAGTAGCCACTTGGTTGTCAGTTCTTATATTCACTAAGTTTTATAAGGTGGATGCAGCAACATTACCTTTTGCCAGTTTTGGGAGTAAATGTTTGCAGGTACAGTTTGACTGACCTGTATAATTTACTTTTAAGACAATTAGTCTGGGTTTTCATTTTATGTTTACCTGCAATAAATTACATTTTACTTCTTGGGTTTAAATATGCTTTAGGTAGTCACATCTACTTGGATTTCAAACAAGTTGAATAAAGTTATTTCAAAGAAACAGTGACTCAGTACATTCTATGTCAATATATATTCACACCTCTTTTTAAAGACCTCTTTATTGTTCAGTGATTATTGGTTAACATTTTTTAAGTATCTGTAATTGTTTGTTTACAGAGTTTGCCTATGGAGGACATCCCTACCCATTCAGTGGCATTTTCGAAATTACACCCGGCAGCGCAGTGGAACTTGGAGAAACATTTAAATTCAAGTAATTGTAATTTAGGCCATTTATGCACTTAATGCACTTGATACAAAGCATGTGCTTAGTTAGCATTGTGGTAATATCCAGTAATCTTGATGTAATTTTTGAAGCTCAACCAATTTATGGAAACTCCACATCTATTTTTATTTAGCAGCCAGAAAGTCCATGAAAGATATTGTAGATATTGAAAAATGATTATCAACATAAGCATTTTAGTTTCATGTTTAGTACTAGAGAATATTTACATGTGTAACACTGTCCCAGTAGGGCTTGCTGTGTGTTGACTTCATAGGCCTCTCTCTGGTTACCTGCAGCTGGTTACTAAGGGTTTCCCACTTCAGTTGCTTGGAGTTTCCACTTGCCCCACTCTTACTCCCGCTTGCTCTCCACTCAATGACCAGTCCAAGGTATTTGGGTTTTTGTATTTTAATTTGGAACTTGGATGGGAGAAGTGATTAGTGGGATACTCTAACTGGAACTATTCACAGAGGATGAGGACAACTCTCGCTTGGCCTCACCGGATTATTTGTGGAAGCAGTCACACTGCTTTAACCATACTGCCACATGTATGGAGGAATTAAGCCTTCTTGCTCTCACTAGCAGCAGACTTGATGCACTACATTATCTTCAGGATACTCTCTAGTAGAGCTGCACGATTCTGGCCAAAATGAGAATCACAATTTTTTTGCTTAGAATAAAAAGATCACGATTCTCTCACGATTCTCGCGGCGTAAAATCTTTCACATTATACAAAAAAAATTGGGCTAACTTTACTGGTTATTTTTTTTTAAATCATTAAAGTGTAATTTTTTTTCAAAAAAATGCATTTGAATGACACAAAATATTGACATAAAATATTGCAACAACCACATTTTTTCTTTAGGGTCTCTACTAAAAAAAAAAAAAATATATATAAATTTTCTAGCAAAAAAAAATAATTTGATTTTAACTTGAAAGCAACAAATGTCAGAAAAAGGTTTAGTGTTTAAGTAGTTAAACTTCCCTCATTTACACACCAAAGTGTATTCCTTTGATCTAAAGGACAAATCGTTACAATGTTTATACTTAAGTTTCACTGCTAAAGAATGTTGTGATTCTTGGCAGACTGCTTGTTTTTTTTTTTTTTCCTTTCTTTTGACAGCTGCCGGGTTCAGCAGAGCAGAGAGAATCCTCTGCATAGAAAGAATCGGGAAATACTTTGTCAAGATTGCAAGGGGGAAAAAAATTGCAATAACGATTCTTAACGATTAATCGTGCAGCTCTACTCTCTAGCATCCCCTTTACGGACACCCGTCCACTGACTCTTCTAGCTGAAGAGGCTGGCCCTCACTCGACAGGCCCCCAAAGACTCATATCTGTACTCACAGTAGGCAGAATCAGATCCCTCCTGGTGTCTTACTTCCAGTCAGCTCTGCAGGACCTCTGGGTTCAGCTTCTATCTCTCTCTCTCTAGGCCCTTGGTTCCACCACCCAAGGCCGCATGACCACCCCGTGGAGGAGAGGGTAGCCCCCCCTTCCTTCTGGACTCTGTTCCCTGGCTCAACTAACTGAGCACATGTACCCTGGGCTTTTATACAGTATCCCAACATGCAATGCAGCACTTTTCCTCTGCCATTTGTCAGGACTGTAACAAAGCCTGTGCACTCACATGTCAGGTCCCCTCCCACTGTCCAATATTCCTGGTAAGCAGAAAGACCAAAAACTACGCTCTCTTCTAGCACCTACCTAGGAGGGTGCTACACATGTATCTATACTTTTAAAATTGAATTCAAAGCAAACAGTTAACTAAAAGACAAAGGTTTGAAATTCTCTTTACCTTGCCTTATGTTGTGATCCAGGCAACCCTGGCAGACAGTATAATTATTGTGGTGACTTCAAGTTTCCCCACTTCAGTTAGCTGTACAGCTTAGACGTGGATCCACGCCTAGGCTGCTGATTGAACAGTATAGGACTATCACTCCAAGGATGAGGGCATCACTCTGCTTTCTCCTCTTGTAAGAATGCTCACAGTTGTCAGCACTAGAGCTTATCTGGCTTAGGGCTAGTGTACATGGACATATATGGTCCATGATGATGATCTTAGATATTTTCTCCCTATTTTTGCTGTGCAGGGGACCATACAGCCAAATTGAAGAGAGATTCAGATACTTACACTTTCATTAACAAACAAAAACCTTTTTACTTTCAATATTTTTTATTGAAAACTTAAAAGATCAGACAAAGAAAAAGTACAGCCAGGACTCTGGTACAGAATTTGCAAATACAGTGAATAATGGACATCTCTCCAAAATGTTTGTGAGAAACAGAATGAACATTGAACATCTAAGTTTCAAGCCATGTCCGGTCTAAGTGTAGGCGGGGCGGAATTGATACACAACCCGAATCAAGGACAGTTGGGAGAAGCCAAGCATTTAACTATGCAAATGCACATATACAAAGTGTTATATGAGTACCAACTGCAACTATTTTCAGCAAAGCGGGGCCTCAGAGATAGCAAAAAAAAAGACTAGAATAGTGAAAACAGAAGGGGAAATGGAAGAGAGAGAGGCCTGGAGGGAAGAGAAATAAATTAGGCTTCCAGGAGGAGAGTTCACCATATTCAAAGCCCCTATAGCTGCACATGAACACAATCCGCATAGGGGCTCCAGACAGCCTTAGATCGCTAAGTAGTGTCATTAATCCTACTGTCAATTTGTTCATTGAGCATTATCCAAGACATCTTTTGCCTACACGGTGAGATACAGACTGAGGTATTTTTCCAAGAAAGGGCTATAGTAAGTTTTGCAGTTAAAAACATAAAGAAGATCAATTGCTCATTTAACAGAGCAATACGAGGCTGTTAGGGAACCGGGATTCAAGAAACCTTCCGTATCATAGCAAAAATCTTGTTCCAGAAACCCTGTAACTTCGCAAGTTCCCACCATATATGATACATGGTGCCAAACGAATGGCACCCACCAAAACATAGGGGCGAGGAAGGTGGATAAAGCCTCGACAAGCGAGAAAACACTATCTTCCACCTATTCGATATTTTGACATTAGCTTCCACTAGGGAAATATTCAAAATGTCCTTATATGCTGACTGAAAGGAAGAGTACCAACATTCCAAATCACTGTGAGTATCTGTGTATAGTGAGTACCCGTGTATAGTGAGTACCTGTTTATTGTGAGTACCTGTGTATTGTGAGTACCTGGGTATAGTGAGTACCTGTCTATTGTGAGTACCTGTGTATTGTGAGTACCTGGGTTTAGTGAGTACCTGGGTATAGTGAGTACCTGTGTATTGTGAGTACCTGTGTATTGGGAGTACCTGTGTATTGGGAGTACCTGAGTATAGTGCGAGTATATCTGCGAGTGCACGTGGGTCTGCGAGTGCACGTGGGTCTGCGGGTGCATGTGGGTCTGCTAGTGCCCGTGGTCTGTGGGTGCTCGTGGTCTGCGAGTGCACGTGGGTCTACGAGTGCACGTGGTCTGTGAGTGCACGTGGGTCTGCAAGTGCACGTGGGTCCACAGGTGCACGTGAGTCCACAAGTGCATGTGGGTCCGCGAGTGCACGTGGTTCTGCGAGTGCACGTGGTCTGCAAGTACCTGTGTATTGTCTTGTTGAGTACCTGTGTAGTGTATTGTTGAGTATTGTCAGGAAGCTAGTTGTTAGGTAATTTGGACAGGGTATAATCTCCAATCTTCATTAATTTGGTATTTACAATGGCTGGCGGGTGTGGAGATCTGACTCGGTGTTCATCTTGTGACATCTATGTGTTCCTTGATTATCTGATTGAGGGCGAATACTGCGGTGCAAAATGTAAGCACATTGGAAGCCCTGGTTCTGAATCTAGGGAAGCAACTGTCAGCACTGAGAAGACCCTTCATACTAAAGGAGATCCAGGAACATACCCGGCAGGTGCCAGCAGGGGCCAGCACAGAGGAGGGTGGAGACAAAGAGATGCAGGCACCAGAAAAGAGTAGATGGGTGACAGTCAGGAAGGGTAGAGGGGGAAGTGCCAGGGAGGCCGACCCAGGGCTTGAGCATCCCAATAAGTACACTCCATTGAGTGACATTGGTGAAACCAGTCAGGGACCAGCACTGCTGGAGCTGAGGGACTCTCCTAGCTGCCAGGGGAAGAATTCCTCCAGTGAGAGTGGGGGAGGGGTAGCGAAGGGAAAGGATAGACAGATTCTGGTGGTAGGGGACTCAGTTCTTAGATGGATAGAGAGCGCAATCTGTGACAAATACCTAAAGTGCCGAACTGTATGCTGTCTACCGGGCGCTTGGGCTCGGCACATCACGGATCTGGTGGACAGATTACTGGGAGGGGCTGGGGAAGACCCGGCTGTCATGGTGCACGTTGGCACCAATGACAAAGTCAGAGGCAGATGGAGTGTCCTAAAGAACGATTTTAGGGACTTGGGAGCTAAATTGAGGAAAAGGACCTCCAAGGTAGTATTCTCAGGAATACTACCGGTACCTCGAGCCACACCAGAAAGGCAGAGGGAGATTAGGGAAATAAACAAGTGGCTGAGGAGCTGGTGTAGTAAGGAGGGGTTTGGGTTTCTGGAGGACTGGGCCGACTTCTCAGTCGGTCACCAGTACTATAGAAGGGACGCACTGTACCTAAATGAGGAGGGTGCAGATCTGCTGGGAGTAAAGATGGCCAAAAAGTTAGTGGGGTTTTTAAACTAGGCAACGGGAGGGAGGGTCAAGAGGTAGAGATAGTCTTGGGGTAGTATTGGGGGCATTAGTGATAGGTTGACTAAAGCACATAAACCCAAGGTAAGTATAGTAACAAGTCCTAGTTGCAATCTTGGAACACCCAATAAGAGGATAGTATGCGATCGGTCTAAGCTATGTGGCATGTTCATCAATGCCAGGAGCCTGGCGGACAAGAAGGGTGAGCTAGAGCTACTGTTGTACGAGGAGGATTTAGATGTTGTGGGAATTTCAGAGACCTGGTTCAACAGCTCTCATGATAGGCTGGCAACCATTCATCGCAGGGATAGAGAGGGTAAAAAATGAGGAGGGGTTTGTCTATATATCAAGAATAATGTGCAAGTGAATGTGAGAGATGACATCACTAAGGGAGCTATTGAGGAGGTGGAACCCTTATGGGTAGAGCTCCAAAGGGATGAAGCTAAGGGGAAAATAATACTGGGAGTATGCTAAAGGCCCCCTAACCTGAGGGAGGAGGTGGAGACAGACCTCCTATCACAATTTGGATTAGCAGCAAGAATGGAAAGTGTTATCATAATGGGAGATTTTAATTATCCAGACATAGACTGGGCGCAGGGAACCACACATTCGTCTAAGGCTTGCCAGTTCCTAAATGGCTTGTAGGACAATTTGATGGGTCAGATGGTAGACACACCAACTAGAAATAAAGCGATACTAGATCTACTGATTACCAACAATACAGACCGCATCACGGATGGGAAAATATGGGGCAATTTAGGAAACAGCGATCATAGGTCAATTGGCTTCAGTATAAATCACACAAATAGGAAACATAAGGGAAATACAAAGACATTGAATTTCAAAAGAGCCAGCTTCCCTAAACTACGAACCTTGCTAGAAGGCATAAATTGGGATAAAATCTTGGGAACAAATAACACGGAGGAGAGATGGGTTCACTTTAAGAGCATATTTATATTTCTAACCAGATCATTGTCCCTAATTTTTACTGACAATCTACTGACTGGAGTGGTACCAGCGGATTGGAGAAAAGCCAATGTAGCACCAATATTTAAAAAGGGCCCAAAGTACATCCCTGGGAATTACAGACCATTTAGCCTAACATCAATAGTATGGAAGCTCTTGGAGGGGATGATAAGGGACTATATACAAGATTTTAGTAATGAAAGCTGTATCATTAGCGGTAATCAGCATGGATTCATGAAGAATCGTTCTTGCCAAACCAATCTATTAACCTTCTATGAGGAGGTGAGTTGCCATCTAGATAAAGGAAGGCCCGTAGACGTGGTGTATCTGGATTTTGCAAAAGCATTTGACATAGTTTCCCATAAACATTTACTGTACAAAATAAGGTCTGTTGGCATGGACCATAGAGTGAGTATATGAATTGAAAACTGACTACAAGGGTGAGTTCAGAGGGTGGTGATAATTGAGGAATACTCAGAATGGTCAGGGGTGGGTAGTGGGGTCAGGGTTCTGTGCTGGGACCAATCCTATTTTTTATTTTTGAAAAACATTATTTATTTTCTTAACATACACAAAACAGTACAGACGTACAACAGCTCAGCCCACATCTGGCTATTAACAGGGAAGAACCCACACAGGGGTTGCCAGATATCATTACAATATCAAGGATCATTAGAATATCTACGACTACCGTAATATAACATCATCAATAGGCTGTCACGGCTCTTGCTCCAGGGGTGGACTGACAATGAGCTAGCTCACCTAGAGTATTGTGCTATCCCGGGTTGGTCTGTTAGGATGTCAAGGTGAGCCGTAATATATCGGAGAGATCACCTAAACTGTTGCAGCAGTGGAGGGTTCCGCTAACCACTTACTTCAAACTCTGTCGTGTTTTTTCGGACAGCCGATATGTATATAGGTGTCCCTGTAAAGGGGTATCACATTGTTAACAAGTGTTTTCCATAAACCTATAGAGGGAGGTGTCTTTCACTTTCAGCATAGGACAATGGATTTCCTGGCATAGAACAGCAGGAGACCCAACAAGGTTCTCTCAGCCACTCTGGGCACCAAATCCTCCACCAGCCCCAGCAGGCATATTCTTGGGGATGGAGATACTTAGCAGATCATTCACCTCTAAAATAATTTGTGACCAGAAACCTGTAATTACCGGACAGGACCAAAAGATGTGGAAAAAATCCCCGGGGGCATGGTCACGCCAACATTCCAGTGAGAGAGAAGACCTCATCCTATGCACCCGAGGGAAGTAAGATATACATCCCGGTGCCATTGCTGATGGAGCCTGGACAGTTCAGGAGACGAGACCCGGAGGAGATGTGCTTATAGCATGGAGGTGGGTTTTTCTGTACAATCAAATCGCAGAATCCGCTCCAGGTCGGACTGCACCATCTGCCTTTCGCCTGGAGGGAACTGAGCCCTGAAAGCATGGGACAACTGTAGATATCGGAATTTGTGGGAGAGCAGGACGTTGTGATGAGACATTAAGTGATCAAAGGAGAATATTGTTAGGTTTGAGGTGATTTCTGAGAGAGCTCTAATATGGTACCTGGCCCATATCACAGGGTCTGGAATCTCGAGAAAGTGCTGTAGGTTGGGATTGTTCCAGGGTGTTCGGGATACAGCAGTCAGAGGATACTTTTCACAGGCCAGGCATTCCCACCATGTCCTAAGGGTGGTACGCATGGAAGGGGTTAGGTCGTATGGAGCCTTTGGACCCTGTAAAAGGAGATTCGACAACGTCTACAAAGATCGCAACACCGCAGCCTCAACGGCCGAGGGCGAGTTAGATCTGGAGCAAGCCACCAAAATGCAGTGACCAATTGAGCTGCAATGAAGTATTTGTGACAGTCCGGGAATGTTAGGCCCCCCTGCGAACAAGGGCGCATTAGGGTGGTTAACTTAAAGCGGGGGGGGAACGTGGACCCCAAAGAAAGGAGGAGAAAATTTTGTTTAGTTGGGAGAAGAATGATTTGGGGATCCATTGAGGGGAATTACGAAACAAATATGTAAACTTGGGAAGGATTTTCATTTTGATGAGGTTAATACGACTCAGTAGGGACAGGGCGAGGTTCTCCCATGCTTTCAGCTTGGCTCTGACTGAGTTGATTACTGGGGACAAGTTCATTGGAATGAAGTCAGACAGATTCCCTGAAACACACCCCCCCAAGTAGGTAAACTTGTCCACCCTATGTAGTTGAAGAGAAGCCGAGGCCTCTTTTTTAGCCTCAGCAATAGCCAGCAGCTGCGACTTTGACCAATTAACCCTGAGCCCCGTCACCACAGAGAATTCTGCTAGGACTGACAATGCCCCTTGCAGGGAGGGGCCAGCATCATTCAGGAAGAAGAGGAGGTCGTCTGCATACAAGGCCACCCTCTCCTCCAGCCAGCCCAGTCGTAGACTTTTAATGTGTGGCAAGACATGTAATGCCTCCGCCACTGGTTCCATGGCGAATTCAAAAAGTGCCAGAGAGAGAGGGAAGCCCTGCCGTGTACCGCTAGAAAGTTCAAAAACAGGAGATAGACGGCCCCCTAAACGAATGGCAGCCGTAGGCGAACTATATATAGTCTCTGACCAGTGAATGAATACCAGGGAAAATCCCATTCTCCGCAGAATCTCCCACAGGAAAGGCCACACAATCGAGTCGAAAGCCTTCTCAATATCGAGAGAGGCAACCACTCTAGTTCCCTGATTGTCGTGTCTTGCATGGAGGTTAGTAAACAATCTAAGAAAATTGATGTCTGTAGACTTGTGGGACATGAACCTGGTCTGATCCGAGTCAATCAGAGAGGGGAGTAATGAGTTAAGTCTAGTGATAAGGAGTTTAGTTAGGATTTTGAGGTCAGTATTGAGGAGTGCTATAGGTCTATAAGAGGCACATAATTTGGGATCTTTACCCGTCTTGGGGATGAGGATAACATGTGCATGTGCCATGGAGGGTGGGAGGAAGCCCTGCTCCAGGCAATGTGTAAATAGGGCGGCCAGCCTGGGGGCCAGCATGTTACCATGTGCTACATAGAAATCAGTCGGGAGACCATCTGGGCCAGGAGCTTTGCCAGTGGATAGGGAGTTAATTACAGTATGAACCTTGTCCGTGGTAATTGGAGCTGGGTAGGGAGTTAATTACAGCATGAACCTCGTCCGTGGTAATTGGAGCTGGGACCAATCCTATTTAATTTGTTCATAAACGACCTGTATTTCTCTGTATTTGCGGATGATACTAAGCTAAGCAGGGCAATAACTTCTCTGCAGGATGTGGAAACCTTGCAAGAAGATCTGAACAAATTAATGTGGTGGGCAACTACATGGCAAATGAGGTTTAATGTGGAAAAATGTAAAATAATGCATTTAGGTGGCAAAAATATGAATGCAATCTATACACTAGGGGAAGAACCACTGGGGGGATCTAGAGAAGAAAAGGACCTGGGGGTTCTAGTAGGCTCAGCAATGGCATGCAATGCCAAGCTGCTGCTAACAAAGCAAACAGAATATTGTCATGCATTAAAAAAGGGATTAACTCCAGGGATAAAGCGATAATTCTCCCACTCTACAAGACTCTGGTCCGGCCGCACCTGGAGTATGCTGTCCAGTTCTGGGCACAAGTCCTCAGGAAGGATGTACTGGAAATGGAGCAAGTACAAAGAAGAGCAACAAAGCTAATAAAGGGTCTGGAGGATATGAGTTATGAAGAAAGGTTGCGAGCACTGAACTTATTCTCTCTGGAGAAGAGACGCTTGAGAGGGGATATGATTTAAATTTACAAATATCGTACTGGTGACCCCACAATAGGGATAAAACTTTTTTGCGGAAGGGAGTTTAACAAGACACATGGCCACTCATTAAAATTAGAAGAAAAGGGATTTAACCTTAAACAATGTAGAGGGTTATTTACTTGAAGAGCAGTAAGGATGTAGAATTCCCTTCCACAGGCGGTGGTCTCAGCGAGGGGCATCAATAGTTTCAAAAAACTATTAGATAAGCAACTGACATATAATCACACACATAGGTTGGACTTGATGTGTCGCTTTGTGTGAAGTCCACAGGGAAATCAGTGAGCTGGATTCAGTGAGGTTCAACTGGAAATATTCTACAATACTTTTCTCTATCTCCATGTAGCGAATCGGGTCACTTAAAATGGATTAGTTAAGGCGCCTATCTCCAGGAGAAGGGCATACGATAGAGATTGAGACAATAACATGATCAGACCAAGCTGTTTTTCTAATACAGGCCTAATGCATGGAGGGAACAAGGGGGGATCAGACAAATACATGATCTATCCTGGTGTAAAAAATGATGTACATGAAAATAGTGGATATAGTCCCTGGTAGAGGGGTGTTTTTCTTGCCAAATATCCACTAGACCCTTGGAGTGGAGCAACCTAGCCAAGCGAAGATTTGCCCTGGTTGAGCTGCGCAACTTAGACCCTACTGGTTTGGATTTATCAAGGCTTATGTCCAGAGCTAGATTAAAATCACCACCACACACTACCAAACCCTCAAAATGCCGAGATAGGGTGCAAAACATGCTAGAGAAAAAGGCAACCTGACCTGTATTAGGGGCATAATAGGAGAGGAGAGTATACAACAGGGGTCCTATGTAACCCTTGAGCAAAAGGTAGCGACCATGAGGGTCTTTGATTTCTTGAGTCAGGGTAAAGGGAACATTCTTGGAAAAGAGAATAGCCACTCCCTTTGTTTTGTTTTCTGCATTCGCAGTAAAAAATTTAGGAAAGTGTTTATGAAGAAAAGATGGCTTAAAAGAAGAAAGAAGCAGGAAAATGGATCTCCTGCATAAAGACAATGTTTCCTGTTGGGAGCGATAATTTTGAAAGACCTTAAACAGTTTCATCAGGGAATTAAGGTCCTGGGCGTTATGGGAAAATAGTCTCAAAATTGGGGGTATAGGAGAGGCCACCGTGTACTGAAAAATTTAGGCGCGGGGCTGGTAGGCTGCTGCCCCCCCCCCCCCCCCCCCTAGATGAAAGGGAGCCACCCATCTAAAGCATATAGCTTGGGTTCCCAAAATGTAGACGGTAGATAGGTCATCTCCCCCGGCTTCCAAAGATGAAGAAAATGGGGAGAGAGAGAACAAAAGTTATAAAAAGACACAATTAAAGAGGCAAACATACTCAGCATAGAGCAGTACATCAACATCTATAAAAAAATAATTATTTTTAATTGAATTCGTAAATGGATTAAATAGTGATCTTTATCTGCTTGTAGTTCAGCTTTAATCAACAGTTCTTTTACAGGGCATGCATTGTATTAAAATAGTTTGTGCTAGAAGACATTATTTCTGCTGCTTTTGGTATTCAATGATAAATACCAAAAGGTGAATTGTAATTACTGGATCATTTATTGTTACTGAGTAATGTTCTGCCTGTGTATCAGCTGTGCTATTCTATAAATATGAGAGGCCACAGGCCAATCATGTCCAGCTTTCTGGTTTTTAAAAGAGATAATTGCACAAGGCCTTGCAAAACCTAGATGCCAAGACTGTAATTGTAAACATTGTAAGCAAACCTGTAATTGTAAACATTTGCTGTAGGCTGATTAATATTGATTAAGATTCCATTGTGTTTTTGTAGCGTCATAATTAAAGGGCCAGTCCATTTTGATATTTCAATTTTTGGCAGATTCTGGAGAGCTAAGCTACTTGACAGATTGTTATACATCTCTGTGAGATCACTGTGCTTGAGGACCTGGGTGGCAATATAAAAGGACCCCCCCTATTGTTATATTTATATTTTTTTATAATGTGGTCAATGCAACAGGAGGTGCTAAACCCCCCAAAAATGGGCAAGATCATCCAAAACAAAACAAAAACAGAGCTTCAAGGGAAAACTTTCTGTTGGGAGTATCCAAGACAAAAAAAATCCCTGTAAAAAAAAAATCACTAAAGCACTAATACTCTTGTAAGTAAAGGGTCTACTCAGGGCAGGAAAAAATAATTGGGAGTACATTTTCAGGACAGACTGACATAGAAGTCTACACACTAAAACAGACACAGTACAGAACAAGAAGACACTTGCTTCAGCACATGTATGTATTGCACCATTTAAATCCATGCAATTTACATACAACGAGCTCCAGGAAGCACTTGGTGTGTCAGGAGCACTCAAACTGCTTCTTTTCGGCGATTGGTACACCTCTTTTCTTAGTAACTCAATTTGATATATATTTTTAACTGATATCCAGCTCTCCCACAACTTTATTTCAGTAGAACTGTCATAGAAGCATGCATATAGTCTATGAGAGGGATGTGCTTAAAATAAACCTTTCCCAAACCGGGCAAATCCAACAAAACGTGATGTAAAAAAAAAAAACATCATTAGAGTTTACTTTAAGTGAAATCCATCTAATAAAATGCTGCGCACATCCAGAGACATATGTGCTGAAGTTATATGCAAATCTTCACCATTAGGTACGCTTGGAGAGGTAGGAGGGATGGAGCCGAGCTCAATATTAACAGAAAAGTCTTGCTTTTTGGATAAAGTCAGCTGCATATTTCTCTGGATCTATTTATTGGTTTAAAAGCTAACCCACAGAACAATAAAAAGGAAACAAATATTAATAACAATTCCTAGTATATGTCTGACTTCCATTGCTGTCATTGCAACCTGTTACGTACTAACAGGTGTCGCTTTTCAAGGTAGGCAAATCATGAGTTTTTTCAATTTGCCTAAATATATAATTGCAGACATGTCCAGTCCGCAGAGCGTCACGCAATTTATTAATCACAGTTGTCAAGTTTTCTTAATTGCATGATTCACAGGTGGAAATATTTAGACAACATTAAAGTTGTAATTTGCCAATCCTTCTGATGAAATAATATGCTGAAAATTCACTGCTACACTTTAAGAAACATTAAATGTCTAAATTTTATAACAATAATTTCCCTAGAACCTTTAATTATACCCTTCTACCTAATCTAACTGACATATGTGTGCTGCAGAGTTCTGGTTTTAATGGTGGTCACAGAGTCTCCTTGTCATTTCTGTCATTTGTGTCTTCTACAGGGAAGCCATTGCCCTTGGTACAACAGACTTCACAGAGGAAGACATTGATAACATCATGGAGGAGCTAGGGAAGGAGTATAAGGGCAACGCCTACCATTTAATGCACAAAAACTGCAATCACTTCTCTGCAGCTCTGGCTGAGGTCTGTGACACCGTGATCCCACCTGCCTGGTACCACGCTGATTTGCATTCATGCCCCTTATGTGCTGTTACACAGCAGCCACGTCCCTGTTTGCTCTCTCATTTGAATAAATCTGGAGGAGTATGATTACATTATAGAATCTCAAATAAAAAGACAGCTGCTGATGTAAAAAAAAAAAAGATAGAAGGGAAGGGAAAGACTTGAACACAGCAAGCGCCAATTTTCAGAATATTCACATTGACTTCTTGCTGATGTTGGTCATGAAATGATGGAACAATTAAACAAAGAAATAATTACCCACTTCATAAAGCACATGTTTATTTGCTATATTTCTAAATCAACTGTAAATGGAAATATCTAAATAAGGTTTGTTTGGTTTTCATTTATAACAAACTAAAGAACCACTATTGCAAAAAATTGTATTCCAGTAACTGCATGTGATTAATACAGGTAATAGTAGCGTTTAGTATATGAAAGTTTTTTTTGCATCCTATGGAGTTATATATATATGTATTATCCACAATTATATATACTGTATACAACATATAGATCAAGCTAAGTGACAGTAAGGGGTTAATTTACTAGAACTGGAGAGTGTAAAATCTGGTGCAGCTACAGTGCCTTGAAAAAGTATTCATACCCCTTGATATTTTCCACATTTTGTCATGTTACAACCAAAAACGTAAATGTATTTTATTGGGATTTTATGTGACACACGGTGGCACATAATTGTGAAGTGGAAGCAAAAGGATTAATGGTTTCCAAATTTTTTTACAAATAAATATCTGAAAAGTGTGGCGTGCATTTGTATTTCGCCCCCCCTGAGTCAATACTTTGTAGAACCACCTTTCACTGCAATTACAGCTGCAAATCTTTTGGGGGATGTCTCTACCAGCTTTGCACATCTAGAGAGTGACATTTTTGCCCATTCTTTGCTCAATAGCTCAAGCTCTGTCAGATTGGATGGAGAGCATTGCAATTGTCAAGTCTTGCCTCAGATTCTCAATTGGATTTAGGCCTGGACTGACTGGGCCATTCTAATGCCACGTACACACGATCGGAAATTCGGCCAGCAAAAGACCGATGAGAGCTTTTGGTCAGAAAATGCGACCGTGTGTATGCTCCATTGGACTTTTGCTGGCCGAATTCCAGCCAGCAAAAGATTGAGAGCATGTTCTCAATTTTTCGGTCGGAAAAAGTACCTATCCGAAAATGCGATCGTCTGTAGCAATTCCGACGTGCAAAATTCCTACGCATGCTCGGAAACAATTTGACGCATGCTCGGAAGCACTGAACTTCATTTTCTCAGCTCGTCGTAGTCACCGCGTTCTTGGCGGTGGAAAGTTCGGAGAACTTTTGTGTGACCGTGTGTATGCAAGGCAAGCTTGAGCGGAATCCCGTCGGAAAAGCCGTCATATCTTTTTCCTATCAAAATCCAGATCGTGTGTATGCGGCATTACACATGAATATGCTTTGATTTAAACCATTCCATTGTAGCTCTGGCTATATGTTTAGGGTCGTTTTCCTGCTGGAAGGTGAACCTCCGCCCCAGTCTCAGGTCTTTAAATGGATGTCTGGTACGAATACCAATACCAAGTCTGGTATGAATACTTTTTCAAGTCACTGTATGCATGGTAGCCAATCAGCTTCTAACTTCAGCTTGTTCAATTAAGCTTTGAAAAAAAATCTGAAAGTGGAAACCTGGATTGGTTTTTATGCAGAGCTGCACCAGATTTTACACTTCTTTTCCAGTTTTATTAAATTAACCCCATTGATCAAACTGTAGTAAAAAATAAAAAAAAACATGCACCATTGGAAGGAGTTGCATATTTTGTTAGTTGAGTAAAGATGGATCATTGGAGTCAGCACCCTAAGGGTATGTTTTGACTATGTACCAATGGAAGGAGTGCAGACCAAATAATAAGGGTCCAAATTAATTTATCAGTTTACACTAAAAAATATCCAGCGTCTTTTCTGGGCCAAAATAAACCTCCCATTCATTAGAGGTTTAGTGTGAAAGAGCCCCCGAAACACGTGAAATGAGTGTAAACCAATAAACTAATTTGAAATCTTTTATCGTTTGGTCTGGCACTCCTTCCTTTTATTTCTGGTAACCTGCTGGGTCCCTCAGGAGGATAGCCCTGTCTCTTGTGAGCAGCCTAACTCAACCTAACCTAATCCCAGCGCCTCTTGGATGCTTTTTGGGGAAAACTATCATACTGTCAGGAGAGCATTGTAAGCACCCCTTGCAGGAGTTAATATTGTATATACTATCATTACATGAATTAATTGCATACAATTTCAGGAAAATATATTTTTATTGATACACTATATTATCCAAAATACCGCCTTTAAATGTACATGAACTTTAATGGCATCCCAGTCTTAGTTCGTAGGGTTCAATATTGAGTTGGCCCACCCTTTGCAACTATAACAGCTTCTACTCTTCTGGGAAGGCTGTCCAGAATGTTTAGGAGTGTATCTAATAGAATGATTGACCATTCTTCCAGAAGCGCATTTGAAAGGTCAGACACTGATGTTGGATGAGAAGGCCTGGCTCGCAATCTCCGCTCTAATTCATCCCAAAGGTGTTCTATCAGGTTGAGGTCAGGACTCTGTAGAGGACACTTTATGGACCTTGCTTTGTGCACTGGTCCAAATCATTTGGTGGAGGGGGGATTATGCTGTGGGGTTGCTTTTCAGGGGTTGGGCGTGGCCCCTTAGTTCCACTGAAGGGAACCCTTTAGGCGTCAGCATATTAAGACATTTGGGACAATTTCATGCTCCCAACTTTGTGGAAACAGTTTCGGGATGGCCCCTTCCTGTTCCAACATGACTGCACACCAGTGCACAAAGCAAGGTCCATAAAGTCATAGAGTCCTGACCTCAACCTGATAGAACACCTTTGGAATGAATTAGAGTGGAGACTGCGAGCAAAAGGCCTTTCTGTCCAACATCAGTTCCTGACCTCACAAATGGGAGAAAGGTCAAACATTTCCATAGACACACTCCTAAACTTTGTGGGCAGCCTTCGAAGAAGAGTTGAAGCTGTTATAGCTGCAAAGGGTGGGCCAATTCAATATTGAACCCTACGGACTAAAGCTAGGATAGTGGTTATACCAGGAGCTACAGTCAGGATCCCGGTATCATGTTTTTCTGCAGCTGATTCTCTTTTTAGTAAAAGTAATCTGAGCAAGCTAAATAGCCACTGGATTACTTTTACATGCGGTGGAAGGGGGTTTACCCCTCCGCCGCTGCCTTTACTGGACTCTCCCTTCCAATCGGAACCAGGGCCGGTGCTACCACTAGGCAAACTAGGCAGCCGCCTAGGGCTCACTGCTGCCTAGGGCTCGCAGCCACTGGTGTTCCTACTCTCTTCTCTCTGCAGAAAGCAACTAAGTGTTGCAGGCAGCCACTGCTCCGTTCGTACAAAGTGTCAGAGGCAAAGCGTCGGCGAAGGACTGTGTCTGTGTCCTGACTGCCGAATAATTGGAAGCAAGCAAACATATATTGATGGGCACTGGTGGGCTTTATTTGATGGGCGTTGGTGGGCTGCATTTGATGGGCGCTGGTGAGGCTGTATTTGATGGGCTCTGGTGAGGCTGCATTTGATTGGCGCTGGTGAGGCTGCATTTGATGGGCGCTGGTGAGGCTGCATTTCATGGGCGCTGGTGAGGCTGCATTTCATGGGCGCTGGTGGGCTGCATTTGATTCGCGCTGGTGAGGCTGCATTTGATGGGCGCTGGTGAGGCTGCATTTCATGGGCGCTGGTGGGCTGCATTTCATGGGCGCTGGTGAGGCTGCATTTCATGGGCGCTGGTGAGGCTGCATTTGATGGGCGCTGGTGAGGCTGCATTTGATGGGCGCTGGTGAGGCTGCATTTGATGGGCGCCGGTGAGGCTGCATTTGATGGGCGCTGGTGGGCTGCATTTGATGGGCACTGGTGAGGCTGCATTTGATGGGCACTGGTGAGTCTGCATTTAATGGGCGCTGGTGGGCTGCATTTGATGGCCACTTCATTAAAAAGGTGGGATATACTTGGGCAGGGCAAAGGGGGTGGAGTCAGGGGTGGAATCAATGGGGGGCAGCAAAATGAGGTTTCGCCTAGGGTGTAAAAAATGCTTGCACCAGCCCTGATCGGAACCCAGTAAGAATGTGACTGAAGGCATCTGGTTCCTGGGACACAGTGAGAGGAACTGATGTTATTTCTCCCACTGTGTGACGTCAGAAACAGGAAACCACAAGGATTTCAGCAGTTCTGGTTTTGGTCTCATGTAAGCAAGCTATTACTGGCTTGTGAAAGCATCAGATCAAACCGATCTTCATTTGATCTTATGCTTTTGAGGTTAAAGGAAAGATCTGGAGTCTTATAGACCCCAGATCGCTCAATAAAGAGGACCTGTCACAGCCCATGCTATCACAAGGGATGTTGTTCATCCCTTGTGATAGCAATAAAGTTGATAAAAAAATTAAGATACAGTGTTCATTTTTTTTTTAAATAAAATAAATAATAAAATAAAAAATTTATTTTAATTTGCCTTGGTCCCCTCATGCTCACACGCAAAGGCAAATGCATACATTGTATATGTAAATGGCGATCGCACCACACATGTGAGGTATTGCTGTGAACATCAGAACAAGAGCAATAATTCTAGTGCCAGACCTCCTGTGTAACTGTAAACTGGTAACCTTTTACAGGCTTTTAAAATGTCTCCTATGTTGTTTTTAGGTACTGTAGTTTAGCGCCGTTTCACGTACGTGCGTAATTTTACAACGTGACATGTTTGGTACCTATTTACTCAACGTAACATTGTCTTTTATATTTTACCAAACAATTGTGCATTATTTTTTTTTTGTGCATTACATTTGATTAAAATTTATTTTTTCCCACAAATATGCGTTTGAAAAACCACTGCACAAATATCATGTGACATGAAAATATGCAACAACCACCATTTTATTCTCTAGGGCCTCTGCTTTAAAAATACATAATGTTTGGGGGTTCTAAGTAGTTTGTAGTTTTCTAGCAAAAAATGCTGATTTTTACATGTAGGAGGGTAATGTCAGAACTGACCCAGACTGGAAGTGGTTAAGGCCCAACTGAAGCTCAATTTAAAAGTCATTCAATCAATTCAGGTTGCAGCCATAAAAACTGTTACTCTCTGCTAGTAAGCAGTAGCCTCTCTCCAGCAGGCTGACATGTCCAGGAGCTCTGACACTGGCTCTGAAAGCAGCAGTACTCTCAGGGCTGGTGCAAGGATTTTTAACACCCTAGGTGAAAACCTAGTTTTTCCGCCCCCTCGTCTCCACCCCCTTTGCCCTGCCCATGTATACCCCACCTTTTTAATGATGCGCCCATCAAATGCAGCCCACCAGCACCCATCAAATGCAGCCTCACCAGTGCCCATCAATGCAGCCTCACCTGTGCCCATCAATGCAGCCTACCAGCGCCGATCAATGCAGCCTACCAGTGCCCATCAATGAATGTTTGCTTGCTTCCATTCATTCGGGAGTCGGGACACAGATACAGTCCTCTGCCGCTGCTGCGCCTCTGACACTATATGCGAACGGAGCGGCGGCTGCCTGTTGATGCTGAGACTTAGTGGCTTGCTGCAGAGAGAAGAGAGTAGGAACACCGGTAGCTGGGCACCCTAGGCGGCTGCCTAGTTTGCCTAGTTGTAGCACCAGCCCTGAGTACTCTCTACAGCCTACTGGCAGGGAACAGACTAATTTTGTCCTAAATCAGCTTGCTAAATAAACATAAAAGCTTAGCCATTTAAAATCTAGCTGCACCCTGAGTTGACATATTGAGTTTTAAGGGAAGCTTCAATTGGATTTTAACAAGTACAAGGCTGTAGGAGGGCCTAGGCACAAATAGAGACATCAATTTGTATTGACTTCACCTCTTTTATTTCCAGCCATGTAACTGTTAGGGCCACGTCACACTACCAACTTTATAGCAGCTACAAATATCTCAATTGTTTTTCTCTCTGATTATTTGTAGCAGAATACAGATTTTCTGCTTTAGCTGACTACATGATTATATGCTATAAATCGCTGGTGAGCCATGGACATCAGCAGCTACATTGGATAACATGATTAGCTACTCAAACGCTGCACATGTAAATCGCTCATTGACTGAGCTACAAATCACATGGACCTTTCATTAATTGCAATTCATTTTATCCTAGCAAAATATTGAGAGAAATTATTTGGCTGCTACAAATCACTGTTACACAATTGCTTGGGTGAAATGGGTGATATTGTAAAAAGTAAAACTCAAATGTGATGAGAGTTGTCACAGGCTTGTAGAATTCATCAATGAAAATCATTCAGAGAAAGGGGAAGTGAGAGTATGCTAAATCTACAGACTCTCACAGCTCTTCTAGGGGCCTGTTCATTCCAGGTGAAGTGGGACTACGGTGGACAACCTTGCCCAGCACAGTCCTACTGCAAGCTAAGTATCACATACCTGGATGAAGGCCAAATGGTGAGAGGGCTTCCCTTGCAGCTAAGCTCCAGGCACCCCTAAGGGTGAGAATAGGGGGTGCTAGGCCCAAAAGAAGCATGGCTCGCCTGCTGGAACTGCTAGCGAGGATGTCCCGACTGGAGCATTGCTGGATCAGGCATCCAGGTAGTCAGCCAAGGCACTGGAGCAGATGAAGTAGGATTGGTGCAGTGACTGGAGGCACATGGTGTGGCAAGAGACAGGTCACAAGTAGAGAAGAAGCCAGAAGTGTAGTCTGTTCAAAGCCAAGGTTAGGTAATAGGTGCGGACGTTGGGACAAAGCATGGTGTGGAGGGTAAGCCAGAGTCATACACAGGAGAGTAAAATAAGCAAGTCCGTTAAGCAAGCCAGGGTCAAACCAGGCAGGCAGAATATAGGTCCAAGAGCAAGCCGAGTTTGTAACAGAGAATCCACAGGTACAAGGTGCACAGGAACCAGCGCAGTGGAGAGCCGAAGATCAACCAGCAATCTGGTTGATCTTCGGGGCAGCTAACTCCCTTTTAAAGACCATTCGGCACCAATCCTGGATGAGGGTGGGCATGGCCATGTGCCAGTGTGCATCCGTGGTCTGGTGCATTCCCAATGCATCCACTATGCGCAATCCTACGCAAACGAATGCGACCATGTAGAATACTGACAGAAATGCCAGATCTTTGTTTCAATGCATGTGAGCCCTTTTTGTGGATAGAGTCCTGACACTAATTAAAAATGCCTTGTCTCCTATCAGGCTAATTTACACCACCCCTTTTTGGCAGTGGTTGCTGAAAGAAATATGGCATGCAGTGCTTTTTTTCAGTACTGTGCGGTGCAACGCAATCCACCGCCTCACATTTCACTGTGGCCATTAGAACCTAATGTTTGCTTAAAAAAGTAAACAGTGTAATGCACCAGGATCAGTACATTGGCACTAACGTCACCGTACCACACACCATCAGCTGCGTTCTAGCTCAGGGGCCCTAAGCAGTCTGCGCCCCCCCCCGCCCGCCTGTTCAGTTAGGCTCGGTTCACACTGGGGCGACTTGGGATCCGACTTGTACGCCCTCAAGTCGCCCCAAGTCGCTCCAGAAATAGTTTCAATGGGAGTTAACGCTAGCGTCTTAATAGACACTACTGAAGTCGCTCCGACTTCAGAGCGTACTCCCTGTACTACTTTGATCCGACTTTGATCCGACTTCAGCCTATTGACTATCATTGAAGTCGGATCAAAGTCGGATCGCCGTCTCGCATGATCCGACTTCGGCATGCGACTTGTGCTCAGATGATCTTGAGGGGAACTCCGCGCCAAATTTTAAGTAAAAATCCGGCATGGGTTCCCCCTCCAAGGGCATACCAGGCCCTTGGGTCTGGTATGGACCTTGAGGAGAACCCCCTACGCCGAAAAAACGGCGTGGGGGGTCCCCCCCAATCCACACCAGACCCTTATCCGAGCACGCAGCCCGGCCGGACAGGAATGGGGGTGGGGACGAGCGAGCGCCCCCCCCTCCTGAACCGTACCAGGACGCATGCCCTCAACATGGGGGGTTTGGTGCCTTGGGGGAGGGGGGCGCGCTGCGGCCCCCCCACCCCAAAGCACCTTGTCCCCATGTTGATGAGGACAAGGGCCTCTTCCCGACAACCCTGGCCGTTGGTTGTCGGGGTCTGCGGGCGGGAGGCTTATCGGAATCTGGGAGCCCCCTTTAATAAGGGGGCCCCCAGATCCCGGCCCCCCACCCTATGTGAATAGGTATGGGGTACATGGTACCCCTACCCATTCACCTAGGGAAAAAAGCGTCAATAAAAAACACAGTACACAGGTATTTAAAATAATTTATTAGGCAGCTCCGGGATCTTCTTCCGACTTCGGGGGTCTCTCCGGCGTCTTCTCCCGGTGTCCGCATCTTCTGCCGGCTCCACCGCTATCTTCTGGCGCTCTTTTGCCAGCGGTGGTCCGGACCTCTGGATCATCTTCTTCCCTCTTCTCTTCCAGAGATGTTGACACGACGCTCTCCCCAGCCAGAATGGTTTCTGTGCGCTCTGCAAGGGACTTATATAGGCGGTGACCCCGCCCCCTTATGCCGTCACAGTCCCTGGGCATGCTGGGTCTGTGACGTTTTAGGAGGCGTGGTCACCGGGTGATGACCATGCCCCCTTATGACGGCACAGCCCCAGCATGCCCTGGGACAGTGACCTCATAAGGGGGCGGGGTCACCGCCTATATAAGTCCGTTGCGGAGCGTTCAGAGACCATTCCAGCTGGAGAGAGCGTCGTGTCAACATCTCTGGAAGAAAAGAAGAAGGCAGAAGTCCGGACCACCGCTAGCAATTGAGCTGCAGAAGATGCGGACACCGGGAGGAGACGGCGGAGAGACCCCCGAAGTCGGAAGAGGACCCCCGAAGTCGGAAGAAGATCCCGGAGCTGCCTAATAAATTATTTTAAAAACCTGTGTACTGTTTGTTTTATTGACGCTTTTTTTCCCTAGGTGAATGGGTAGGGGTACCATGTACCCCATACTCATTCACATAGGGTGGGGGGCCGGGATCTGGGGGCCCCCTTATTAAAGGGGGCTCCCAGATTCCGATAAGCCCCCCGCCCGCAGACCCCGACAGCCAACGGCCAGGGTTGTCGGGAAGAGGCCCTTGTCCTCATCAACATGGGGACAAGGTGCTTTGGGGGGGGAGCGCACACTGCGCCCCCCATGCCCCAGAGCACCCCCCATGTTGAGGGCATGCGGCCTGGTACGGTGGGGGGGCCGCCAGCGAAGTCGCCCGTCATGGAGGCGACTTGAAGTCGCCTCGTAATTTGCCGAAGTCGTGCCAAAGTCGCGCTGAAGCCGCGTTGAAGTCGCGGTACAAAGTCGCGTTAAAGTCGTGTTGCCCATGTGTGAACCGACCCTTAGGCCTAGTTGCTGGATCCACCCACAGCTGTCAAGACATGGAAAAAATAGGAAAGTCAGATTTTACATGCAGTTCTCTGCTTGCTGCCTCCTCTTACGATGCTACCTGAAAAATTCTATTACAGCCTTATCAACTTATTTACTTTGTATTTTTCTAATGAGATTCATCTATAGCTAAACTGCAAGGCCTGAGGTTCAAGATGAAAAAAAAGGAACCTGACATCTAAAGGAAAAGCCAAAATCTTGATTCAGAATCTGTAGTGTGTTTTCAAAGAGTGATACTTTTATTATTTTGACAGTTACCTGTGTAGCACCCTGGTGTTTAGGCAGGGCTGCTAACCAATTTAGTTTGCCAGGTAGTAATTGTCCTGGCTAATTGTTAGGCGATCCACTAATTTCCCCCTAATTCTGGAATTGCTGCACTTTTCTTTTCTGTCACTAGGTGGCATTATAGCTGGTGACATTAGATAGACAAGGGCATAGCAAGGACAGATTATGAATGGATAGGGTGTCTCAGCCAATGGGCAAGGGTTTCTTTAAGGCCCTTGGCCTGCTGGGGGAGCCTATTTATTTGGGTGGAGTCAGGTGATTGGAGTTCTGTGCCACCTGGACTGCTGTCTGGGTGGACGTGTGTTATGTTGCTCTGGGCTGCTAGGCTGGAAGCCTGGCTGCTAGGCTGCCTGAGACCTATCCAGGAGCAGGAGAAGCAGCGTAGGGTTGGGACTGCAGGATTAGTTGAGACGGTTCAGCCGGACAGGGAACCAGTTGTGGTCGGAGGTAGAGGGGAAGCTGTCGCCACTAAGGGACCACCTACCTTGTTACCAGAGACTACTGTGAGTAAGCTGAAGCAAGTACAAGAGCAATCTTCTCACCAGTCGAGAACGGTGAGGAAGTGGGAAAGTATCAGCAAGTGCCGACCGGGGACCCAGCAGGATAGCGGGGGTGAGGCTTGAGGAGTATACAGCGGGATAGCTGTGGAAGTGCTCAGGGGATCCAGTGACGACTGGGATCTGTAAGTCTAGTGAGAGACTGGGAGCTCAGTGTGTGATCAACAGTGGGATACTGTGAGATAAATAAAAGGACTGTTCTGTGTTACCAAGAGTTCTGTACAACTACCGTTAGTGACTGTTACAAAACTAGTTGCCATAGGAGACAGCGGTCCTACCTATACAGAAATATTACCTGGCTGGAGGCCTTCCACTGTGTAGCTGTCTACCTATAGAAGTCTCGGAGTCTGCCAATTATCATTGCATCTATTCAATAGTGTCCTGGCCCTAACCCGCTCTCCCCCAGTTCTAGAGAGACAATACATCTCTTGTTTGCATCCAAAACGTGACTGGCGCCCATCATTCTTCTTGATTCACACCTGCCATGCCTGGTAACCCACTTTACAAGGAAGAATGCCAGCTCTCCCTAACCCTTAAGGTCAACATTAGGCCTCTTGGACCCTGGGACCTTGCTACACCTGAAATACATTTTGATTGTGAATTTCACATTTCACATCCTTGCTGTTTGATATTTGGGTGATTTAATTTCATCATGTCTGTTATAGTGTCTTCAGCAGTAGGATCCATTAGCTCGGATTAGGATCAGTGAAGCACAATTAGTGTACTGCACTAAGTTAGGACTGTATACCTGTATGCACTAAACAAATAAGTCTAGACCTAGGCACTGAAAATATATAGGGTAAGTACAAAATGTACAGGGTAAAAAACAGTTTTAATATATCAATATATATATGTGAAAATATGTAAGTGCCATACATATGGGATCCCATGGAAGCTGAAAATATCTGTAGTAGACACTGTTACTACAGCGATCTCCACTAACTTCTGGGTCCTGTGCCAAGTGGTTGAGAGAATGCAAAGTGTTCCCTGAATGGCTGAGTGAAAGCAAAAGGGCAGATATAGAATCTTTATCAGATTTTTACTGCTCTATGTGCCCAATTAGGCAACTTTCCTAGTTTTTTTTTGCCACTTGGAAAAGGAATTTAAAGAGATTATCACATACAGCAAGGACAGAAGCAATGCTAAAAACCCAACAGACCCTCTAGCACCATACATTATGAAAAACAATAAGAGTGTAGATTATTGTGGTGATACCTTAGTTGGAAACATAAATGTTTAATCCCTTAATGATAAAGGTCAAACATAAATGTAACACTTGAACCCAGTTGCAACTTTGTTAGTACAACGGTACATATGTTTGCAACTCAGTGTATCCAGATATTTTGCTTGTTTTTTTTCAGCACAAATTCATTTGGTGAGAAATGTTAATACATACTGTATCTCCTGATTTTAATTATATCTATAACACACTAATGCCCCGTACACGCGGTCGGATTTTCCGACAGAAAATGTTCGATGGGATGCTGTTGTCTGAAATTCTGACCATGTGTAAGCTCCATCGGACATTTTCCATCAGAATTTGTCACACAAAATTTGAGATTTGGATCTCAAATTTTCTGAGAATGAAATCCGTTCGCATAAATTCCGATCTTGTGTACACAATTCTGATGCACAAAGTTCCATTCATGCTCGGAATCAAGCAGAAGAGCCGCACTGGCTACTGAACTTCATTTTTCTTGGCTCGCCGTACGTGTTGTACGTCACCGTGTTCTTGACGTTCACAATTTCCGACCAACTTTGTGTGACCGTGTGTATGCAAGACAAGTTTGAGCCAACATCCGTCGGAAAAAATCCATGGATTTTGTTGTCGGAATATCCGATCAATGTCCGATCGTGTGTACGGGGCATTAGGTTGCATTCACACCTGAACGTAGTGACTTTCAGGCAGTTATATTTGAGAGTTTTTGAGCGTTTTTAGGAATTTTATTACAAGTGTTAAGCAAGCGTATTACAAGTGTTCTACAGCTTCAGGCATTTTTGTTTAGCCAATAGAAAGCACAAGGGGGAGGAGACGGGGAGGAAATTAGGGGTGGAAAGCTGCTGTTTAAGCAGAAAATGAGCAACAAAACACCCGTAAAACTCTCAAGTCAAGCATTTTCAGGCGTTTGTATTGAAGTCTATGGGGCCAAAAACGATTGTAATCGGCTTCCGGCGTTTTGCTTCAAGCGACAGAATGCTCAGATGTGAACAGGGGCCATTGAAATGAATGGGATTTGGCTTGTTAAGCGTTTTAGACCTACAAGCTTCAAGAAGAAAATTGCTCAGGTGTGGACGGGGCCTAAGGCTCGATTCACACCTATGCATGTTGCTTTTGAGCGTTTTTGGAGTTTTTTTTGTCATGCTTGCCACGTTTTTGAGCAGCTTTTTTGTAGCATTTTTACAGCGTTTTTGCGGCGTTTTTGTCGCATTTTGCATTTTTTTTTACAGTTTAAAAAATAAAACGCCAAAAACGCATCAAAAACGCTGTAAAAACGCTGCAAAAACGGTGCACTTGCGTTTTTGATGCTAGTTAATTGAATTCTATTACATGCAAAACGCTGCATTTTGCATGAAAAAAAGTCCCTGACCCTTTCCAAAAATGCAGAGGTACAAAAAGGCATTGATGTGAACATGTTCCATAGGAACCCATGTTAAAAAATTCCCATGCATTTCTGCAAAATGCAAAATGCATCAAAAAACGCGCTAGTGTGAATGGAGCCTTAGACTAACCTAGAGCAGGCCCTGATCTAGTTTATTTTATCTTTATTCATTCTTTTTTTCAGACTTCTCCTTAAACGAGGGGAAAAAGATATAATGTATCTCTTTCTCCCCACAAAAGAAAAAAAGATTGGGGGGGGGGGGGGGTCTAAAACTATTGATTACTGTGTTAGCTAATCAAAGACTATCACAGTGATCATGTGATTGGAAGCTTGTCCTCCAAGCTCTCAATGTGGTTCAGAGTGTTATTTTCCTTTTCAGATAAAGTTGAACTCTGAAAACAAAAATTTGTAATTAAATATTTTATTTGAAAGCCACCAGGGTTATAAATCAACTTTGTGTGTCCCAAATGGCTTTGCAAACCCAGAGATAACCTTGTAAAAGTGGCAGTGGCATCTTCACCATGCTGTACATAGCCTGTACAGAGGGCAGAGAAGTGGGAGGAACCCAGCGGGTCCACCAACTACAGGTTGCATGCACAAGAAGAGAGAGTAGCAGTGACTGGTCTTGATTACAGGAAGCATAATGGAAAAATAAGCTTCTATAGATGAGGATATATTCACTTTACATGCCGTGCTGTTAACCCTTAAAGTCTGGTTTGCTGGAGATCTGGGGAAGTGTACTGGCTGAAGCAGGCAGTTTAAAGAAGCTTATCTATATTGAGCACCTACTGATCTCCCTTGCCATAGGGAATCAATAACATCTGGTAAGAGGCTGACTATTTTTTGGTGGAGGAGTCACACTTACTCTGCCATTTGTTCCTTGCACCCACTGGAAGAATATTGAATGGAATCTGCACTTATATAGTTTTTTTGTTACTATGAACTTGCATGTTCACGGTTTTTTATTGATTTTTATTGATTTGTATTGATTGCATATATTATTGTTTACATATGCACTGGCACTTTATGGTAAATGATGAACTATTTATTATTTTTCTTAAGGGAAGTGCACCTAAATATTTAAAACAGTTTACTGCAGTAATCTGGAAAAAATACAGAAAGCACACCAAGATTCAAGAAACAACACAAATGTCTCTTGTATTTAGACAATATTTGCTTATCCTGGAGTTCATCTTTAATCTTCTACAGAAAAATATTTCTGTACCAGAAACAATGTACTTTTGAACGTGCAATTGCACTCTGCAAGTGCAGTTGCTCCAGGGCTTAATAAATGAGATAAAGCTTCACTTTACAAAGAAAACCCAATAACATGCAAGGAAAAAAAATGCATTTTTGCTTGCACAAGATTGCATAATGGAAGTCAACAGAGCTCTACCTCATTTATTGGGCTTTGGTGCAACTGCACTTGCAAAAGTGCACAGTCTATTTGCCTTTAGTAAATCAACTCCATTGCACATTATACAAATGTTTGACTCAGTACAATTAAGTTTCCTGCATCAATTTTAACACTGTTGTTCTTGTATATTCTAGATGTTGTGCGGAAAAGAAATTCCCCGGTGGGTGAATCGCCTTGCTTATTTTAGCTCCTGTATCCCTTTTCTTCAGAGCTGCCTTCCAAAAGAATGGCTAACACCAGCAGCCCTACAGAGTCATATCACCCTTGGTCTTCAAAGAGAGGAGCAAGGAGAAACCACAGATGAAGACTCTCCTTCCACATCAGGTGTTGCCGCAACAGCAACATCGACTGCCTCCACTGGGGCTTCACGAACCTGTAGACACACAAGAGTTTAAATGACATTGTGACCTTCACTGACTTATAGTTTTCATTCTCCAAAGGAGAGTATAACTTAAATTCCAACTCAAGAAAACAACAACAACATTGTCATTCAATTTTTATTAGTTTATCCCTTTTTATTGTATTCTCTTTTCATTGTGATTCTTTGGATCATAATTATGCAAAAAAATGTACATTTTCTTTAATTTCTTTGAATGCCCAAGGAATGTAACAAATTCTGACTGTACAATTTTTTTGGTACCTTTTGACTTTTTTTGGACTGTTTTCATTCCCGGACACCATAATTGTTAGAGCTTCATCAAAAAAGGACAAGACTTAAACAGCATGACCTGTTTGGACAGAATATGTATATTGGAAAGATGATTTGTACAAGGGGCTTATTTTGACAACATTTAGGTTGAATTATTGGTGAAGGTATAGAATTGCAATTTTAGTGTTTTTTTTCCATTTAATATTTAAAGCATATCTTGAGCCAAAACATTTATTTTTTTAGATTTGGATAGAGTGGATGAGGTATTTATTGTTCTCATTGACAATGAGTCAGCAGAATAGTAAGTGAGATGAAATCTAAAAAATGGACACAGACATCAATAAACATATCTTTTTAGTAGAGTGGAGAGGGTTGAAGCTCCTAACAGATTTTTATAGTTGTCTGTGTTCAAACTGGAGGTTTCCCATACTGGATGACCATGTTGCTACCAGGATGACAAGTAAGGGGAAATATCACTAATGAGGCCTGATACAGAAAGATAACCCAACCAAGGTTCTTAACCTTCCCTGCTCTATCCAAAGCTAATAAAAAACATTTTGGCAGAAGTCTCACTTTAAAGTACCCCTATCACGTTATGTAACTCCCAAAACGTACCTTTCATTGCAGCGTTCTGCAAAAATCTATTTACATGTTACTGGTACCAGTCAGCCCCACAGAGTGGCTAGGTTTTTGAAAAAAAAAATTTCGGGTGTTTTTGCTTTAAATGCAACTTCTACGTACATACTTAAAGAAAGCTAACCTTTTAAATAGTAATATCATGCTATTGAAATATTGCTGAAATATGTTCCTTCCTTTGCTCTGGGATACCAGCTCAGTGATTCATCAGACTGTTCATATGCAGTGACCCACATTGTCAGGTTTACCCCTTGGATTTTGTATATAAAGGGAGACTTCAGGTTGCAGTAGTTAAAGTGAGAATACCCACCCCATCTAGGCCACACAATAAGAATGGCTGTGGGTAAGGAGGACACATAATCTTTAGAGGGTATTAGTGTTGGAGTCTGGTGGTAAGTAAGCAGCAAGTGTTTGTCTCTGAAACTCTAATGGTTTAGTTTCCATTTCACAAAGTGCCAGATTTTCTTGAAAGTCCCCATTGTGCCTTACTTACCATCAGACTCACCTTTCCTGTGCTCCACAACTGTTCTGTTCCTTCATCAGAGCTAGTGGTCAAACCATGCGTAAACTCTAAATTGAATGGTGTCATATCTTTAGAAAAGGATTGAGGTGTCCTCCTCCTCACATAAGGCCCAAGCACTACATCCTGGGGAGAGGTCACATTCTCCCCTATACCCAGAAGCACTATTTGCCAGGGCTTCAGTGGAGTGGCAGGGAGGTGTGTATAAGTGGGTTAGGGTTAACTTTCAAGAGATTGTCACTTTGTCCTAAATTAGCAAAGGGACAGAGTTTCTTTAATGTCTTCACAAGGACATGCATTTTCAGTGAACTAGCAATTGGCCTGTGAGTCGAAGAATGGCAACTTCAATTTTAGGTAGTAAGAAGGGAGCTTGGGTCTCTAACAGAATAGAGGGCATCTGTCATTGAGATATCATCGTAGTCTTTATATAAACTGTTTATTCTCCTACTTGGTATATTCTCCCACTTTGGCCATATGACCTCAGGGGCTTCTTTCTCTACTTGAGCAAAGAATATTGACAACTGAGACATGATATCAGAGGAATAGCTGAATAACACTGAATTTGATGTGCCACAAAGCAAAGTGAATACTTCACCAAGCATTCAAGTGTACCAAGCCATTCAGTTTAATGTACTATTTCCAGGTGCACTTAGAGCTCAGGAAAATACACCAAGTGCTACTATTTAAAGCCGACATATACTGTCTGTTACAACCTTTTAGATTACACATAAAGACTTAAAGTGGATGTAAACCCAATGTCATCCTTTCTAAACTACTGCCATGGGGGTTATCTATAAGGATATACATGCCTCCTGCATGTATCTTTACCTGTCAAATGTCTCCCCTCTGTCTGTTATGAGAGCCGAAAAACTGCAGATTCTGTGGGTGGGTCTGTTGTCTGGAGCTCAGTGGGTGGAGTCGTGATGTCAGTAGACTCCCCGCCCACCTCTACACTCCCCTTGTCAATATGCATTTTCTCTGTGTATTTCTTACACTGAACTTCTGCTGTGATCTCTAACATCCAGTGAAAAGACAGGAAAGTAACCACATGACTTCAGCATGCCCAATTATGCCGAGGTGTGGAACATCCAATCCTGGCAGAGCAGCAGAAGAAAGGAGTGGGGGTGGGAATTAAAAAATACTGCATGTCTTAGGCTAGTGCATGAGATGTAAATCACCTGTCACTCACAGCAAGGGGGAGGATTTGACAAAGTTTTTCTCTGTTTGTCAAGATTTATCTCACTGAACAATAATTGCTCAGAGATGGATTAACTCTTTGTGGCAAGTATGGGCTCAAATGATAGGAAATCTTATACTCTATATTATGACATAAAAAAATAAAAATTTCAGGTTTACATCCACTTTAAGTGACATTTCAAAGAAAAGTGTGGAAACTGAAACATACAGGGACTTATGTATCAATGGGTATGTATCAATGTGTTCTTACCAAGAACTGTTTATTGTCCCACACCAAACCAATTTATATTTTTAGAACAGGTCTGATGCTGATTAGTCGCTAAAGAGAAATAGCAACTGTTCCTAAAACAAACATGTAAATACCCACCAGTGTTAATTTTGTCGACTAAAACGACTAAAACATTTTAGTCGACTAAATAAATATTATTTTAGTCGACTAAATAAATATTATTTTAGTCGACTAAAATTTGACTAAAACTTAAACAACTGAAATGACTAAAATACGACTAAAACTAAAATGGCATTTTAGTCAAAAGACTAAAATGGAGATTAAAACTAAAATGGCATTTTAGTCAAAAGACTAAGGCTAAAACTAAATTGAAATTTGACTTCAAAATTAACACTGGTCTGTAGGGCATGTTTATACCTCAATGTAATAATAAATAACATATTAGATTTCTCACTCCAGCAGTATATAATGAGTTTGCAAATTGTAGAGAAATGTTAACTAATGCCTTACAATTGAATTACACCCATTCGATTTTAGACAACTAAAATGAGTTTTAGTCGACTAAAATATACTGGAGATTTTAGTCGACTAAAATGTACTGGAGATTTAGTGGACTAAATACGACTAAAACTAAAATAATTGCAGAAGACTAAAATGGGACTAAAACTAAAATGCCATTTTAGTCCTAAGACTAAAACTGCATCGAAATTTGCTGCCAAAATTGACACTGATACCCACAGTATATTGGAATAGTAGTTGGATCCTTATGAATGTGAAGTATTCTTGCATAAACGGTAAGCCTGGATTCACACTGCCGCGCCTTCCAATCCAACATTCTGCACGGCTTCCTCACAGCTTACTTATGACTTTAACAGGAGTCGATGTAAGTCGTTTTGAAGTCACACTAAAAGTAGTGCAGGAACCATTTTCTAATTTGGAGCAACTTGAGTCGCACCGATTGGAACGGTTCTATTGCAGTTATCGGAGCGTGACTTGTCATGCGACTTTGAACTCTCAAGTCACATTAAAAGTCGTAACAGTGTGAACCGGGGCTTAATTTGGACAACATTATAATGTCTGCCTTTTTAGTTCTTAAAGCAACTCTGTTGCTAGATAAGCATTAAAAAAATGATAGCATGTACTGTATATAAAATACTTAATACTTACCTACCCCACTGCTTTAGTCACTGATATTCAATCTATTGCAGAACGCAGTATAAAAAAATCTTCTGGATCTGACAGATTTGAGAGGGCCAGATGCCTTATGTTTGCTCTGCACTGTGGTTCCTTCCAGATAATATGCCACTAAAAGACACAGATATGCTGTAGCATGTGGCAGATGGAACCACATAGAGAACACAGAGGGGGTCGAGCATCCAACACAACTGGAAGTGCTTCAAATGCAAAAGATATTTTAGCCAGCTTAGCTTTGCATCAGGCAGCAAAGGTAAGTATTAAGCTGAACTCTAAGCACAAACATTTTAACTGAAATAAATTCTTCAATAGCCACAAAACACATAAATGTGCACCAACTGCATTTACAAGCCCAGATACTATTGTGTAAGGGCTTGATCACACTTGAATACATTTCTAACTCTTAACAAATGCTCCTATAGCATTAACATGCTTTAGTATGGGCTTTAGACTGACGTTAATGCGCTTTAGTATAGGTGAAAGACTAAAGTTTTACAAGCATTAATGATGCGCTAAAACCGCTCCACAAATGACTATTTTTTGTTTTGTTTTTCAGCCTGGGTTCACACATGTGCGGTGCGAATTGAAGCTCAGGTTTCACTGGGAAGATAAAAATCTGTTGTTCAAAGGTTTCTCTGCGTTGTAGCTGCTGATCAGTGAGTAGGGGGGGGGGGGGGGGAGGTGTAGTGAGGAGAAGGAGAAAATCCTTGTTCAGAACGCAATGCATCTGCAAATCAGATGCGTTCCCATAGGAGATAATGGGCTTGTAATTCGCACCACAATGCCCAAAAAACGCACACGTTTTTTGTGCAATGCACAGTGCGAATGCAACGCACATATGTGAACCAGATACATTCAAATGAATGTATTTTAAAATGTCCTGCGAATTGGATGCGGTGTAAGCTGCATCTAATTCGAATAGGTGTGAACGGGGGCTAAAGGTAAGTGACATTACAGGAAATAAACAATTTGAAGTGTGGCTTGTCATGGCAAATGTTTCCTGTGCATATTCCATCAGCAGGGAAGGCAGCAGCATGGATTCCTTTACTTTGCTTTATTCCATGTTTGACCTCCTGCAGATGATGCTGATGTATGAGCAATTGGCTTAGCAGAGAAAGAGGAGAAGGGCATCCAGGCGGTATTGGGTACATCCAATTGTCTCTCAGAGATATTCTAAAGGGCACTTTTATGCTCTGTCATGATTTACATACCTACCATCACAAGTTGATGTTAGCCTTCTTTAAGCAGCAGAAACAGGAAGTGCTTAGAAGGAAGTGACCACAGGACACTCTATGCTCTCCTCAATACAGGGCATTGTGGGACATTAAATTCCTCCTGCATTATTTTTTTAAAACCAATTTGAACACGCTGCATCTATGCCACAAACGCCTGCCAGTGCATTAACAAAGCATTACTATAGAGCTAAATGGGAGGCTTTGAAAGGCTTCAAACTCCTCCAGACACAAGGCTTCAATTTTGAAGCAAAGCGACGTAATGCTAACTCTTCATATTTTGATAATGTGAACAGCACTGTGTGCTGTCCATACTATAATTTGCATAGGCGTTTGAGGAGCGATAAAAACACCCCCAAATGCCTACTTTCAATGCCAGTGTGCTAGTACACATGGCCCGAATGTCAGGCGGCATCGGCCAGCTCAATAGAAACCAGCCGACATTTGGCCCATGTGTACTGCAGCCGGTCAGACAGAAGCGGGATGTTTGGCTGGCTTCTGTCAATGGGACATGACTGAAAAAGGTCTGCAGATCGGAATCTGATCACTGCTGTCAGCCAACGGCTGAGAGCACTGATCGAAGTGTACTGGTGGGGGGCTGGCCCCTTTTTACAACACAATAACACAGCAAGGGAGATCGCTGTACTAACATCACATGGCTAATACAGTGGCTCCTCCGGAGCTGTCACTTTTTTTTTCGTTCAGCCCTGCTGGGTTGAACGATAAAAAACTACTAGTATGTACGGGGCTTAGCCTAAAAGAATGATTGGCATCTACACTGTGTTGCACACAGCCTATGCAGAGGGCAGAGCTGTAGGTGGAAAGCTGCCTGCAGAAAACTGCAGGAGGAGCGAATACAAGACCAATCACCTTGTACAAAGAGAGAGAGAGCTGCAAAGACTGATATTTATTCCTTGAAACTTCAACACAGAGAAAAAGTGTAGAATCCGCTTAACAGGAGCAAATTTGTAACTATGTATTCATTCTGACTTCCGTACGTTTTTCTGAAAATACATAATGTTAAAGTGGATGTAAACCCAAGGTCATCCTTTCTAAACTACTGCCATAGGGGTTATCTATAAGGATACACATGCCTCCTGCATGTATCTTTACCTGTCAAATGTCTCCCCTCTGTCTGTTATTAGACCCGAAAAACTGCATATTCTGTGGGTGGGTCTGTTGTCTGGAGCTCGGTAGGTGGAGTCGTGATGTCAGTCATAGGCGTGCGCACAGGGTGTGCCAGGTGTGCCTGGGCACACCCTAATCATGCTGTTCTGCACAGATTCCCCCTGCTGCTTGGCTGCAGAAGAAGGGACTGGGGAATCTCTGTCTTAAAAGTGAGACATTAGGGGTCTATTTAGACCTCTGATATCTCACCAAAGCCCCCCAATGGAGCTCCTAAAAAAAAATGTATATTAAAAAAATATTAAGAATAATAATATAAAAATAATATATTATTAAATAAAATTGTAAAAAATAGAAAAATTGTAAAAAAGTTATGATAATAAAAATAAACTACTGACATCAATCTCTTCCCTACTGACACCGTCCAGTGCTCTACTGAGATGATCTCTAACATCCAGTGAAAAGACAGGAAAGTAACCACATGACTTCAGCATGCCAAATCATGCTGAGGTGTGGAACAGCCAATCCTTGCAGAGCTGCTGAAGAAAGGAGTGGGGGAGGGAATTAAAAAATAATGCCTGTGTCTTAGGCTAGTGCACGAGATGTAAATCACCTGTCACTCACAGCAAGGGGGAGGATTTGACAAAGTTTTTCTGTTTGTCAAGATTTTTCTCACTGAACAATAAAAGAGGATTGCTCAGAGATTAACTCTGTGTGGCAAGACTGGGCTCAAATGATAGAAAATCTTATACTCTACAGTATGATATAAAAAAAAAAAAATCTGGTTTACATCCACTTTAAAATAATAAATCACCAAGACATCTACAGTATAGGTAAAAAGACAGATTTTTAACTGTTTAAATTGTGTACATCAGCCTAGACTGTTCCGATTAGTTATTGAACTTCACTTTTTTGAAAAGACCTCTGATGATGTCATAACATTTTCTATGATTTACAGATTCTCTTTAGTGCTGATCACACTTAAACACCAAACAATTGTATAAGGACTGGGAAGAAAATGTTTTCTGTAAAGAGGTGCTCAAAACCTCTAACATCCATTCTTATATGCAGTTAAATCAGTAATTTATTTCTCTATGTTTATTGCTTTTAGACAATTAATTTGTATAAAGTTGAATACATGGTTAGTAACAATAAAAGAGTAGAATAAGAGGAAACAAAGAATTCTTTGAGAAATGTGTAGTATCTTTGATGTGCTAGAAGTATTCTGTACCTAATGAAAATGGAGTGAGAAAGGAAACAATGAAAGAACAACCACATGAGAAAGTGATGTTTTTAGGGCAATCAGAACTGGAGTTTGTATACTTTTGTAGGGTTGTATATAAGTTCAGCAATTAGCTGAGCAAGGTGAAAAATGATCTGTCTGACATCTTGGGTTGATGAAGCAGTAATCGATGAAGCACCAGTAGGAAAAACACTTAAAAAACCCCAAGACAGGAGATGCTAATGTGCCAGCTATCATGTTTCTCCAGTAGACCGAGAACTACAAGACTTGGTTGCTGGGGTACACCATATCTGGTCCTGGTGTTGTTGTATCATTGTTATAGATGCGCTTCCTGTTCCGCTTATGTCACTTCTGGTTCCAGTGACGTGGTTACGGTCCCGGATGTAACACATTTGGCATCCTCACCCCTTGGCACCATTTTGCGCTTATATATCCTGTGTAAAGGCTCTATTCCTCACCACATTGCTTGAAGTCACCATTAGTGCTCATCAAAAGTCACCATTAGTGCTGACACAATGCCTTGCAGCCTAAGGTGGTGACACGACTTGGTGTACAAGTAGATTTTTTACTTTATTTTTGTTCCTTCCTTTTCTTTTTAGCAATTTTTATCATTTTTAGCTTTGGAACTTTTCGATCGCCTTGGGATTCCACTATTGATTAGTCTATTGAAGGTCCTCCCTGTCTTGCATGTATCACCTGTGTAATGTACACATGAATATCAATGTTTTACTCTTGCTAGCTATA
The DNA here is from genome assembly GCF_042186555.1 of Aquarana catesbeiana. NCBI lineage: Eukaryota > Metazoa > Chordata > Amphibia > Anura > Ranidae > Aquarana > Aquarana catesbeiana. The sequence goes on from NC_133336.1 coordinate 84,583,250, forward strand.
ATTCTTCCTCTATAATCTAGAAGTGGTGAACCTAACCACAAGGTTTAACTATTTATTACTTAACACATATTTGGGTGAAAGTAGGAAGTTTTTTTTAAACTATGCTGGATGTTGTATAAACACATTACTCTCTGGACAAAGTTTCAGGTCATTCCCTATACCATTCATGTACAGTATGTGCTTAGAATTTTTGAGACAATGGGGTAATCACCTTAAAATATACAAAATCCATGCTTTTATGCACCTAGATTTTCTAGTGTTTTTTATTCTGTAAACTTGTGTTTCAGTTATTGACTGTTGATGGTGTTTGGAAGGTTCCATACCTATCAGACTGGATTACTATATGTTTCAAGTATTTCTCTTAAGGATACATCCAATTGGGTAGCTGTATGCCTTATGGATCTACTCATACCCAGTCTATCGTTGACACTCTTACACCCTTATTGACGTTTTTTAACCAAAGGACAAAAGGTCTGATGATTGGTTTCAGGGAGGAAGAGTCATTGCATAATATATCTGTTGTTCATGATGCAGATTGAATCTGGGGTTTTGATTCAGGATATATAATGCCTTGAAATACAGAAATTATTATGGAATTCCTTTATGTCTTTTGATTTTTGTGCCTGATTTGTTTGTTTGTTTCTTTGGATGCCAGTCTTAGATTTGGCTGGGAAATTTTAAGCATTTTTATATTTTTGAGTCTACAGGAAAGGAAGGAAATATAAGCGCTCTAAATGTATGTCTTTTGATATCATTTAATAATAAAAAGATCTTTTGCAATTATGATTATGGGTTTAAGTTGACCTTTAACTTGTGTGTGTAACCTGTGTGCAAATATAAGCCTTTCCAAGTTCGGTCTCATATAAAATATTGAAATTGTAAGGTTCTTGCACACATTAGGAGAGTTTTTTTAGATGATCAGCACATGGACTTGGTGTACAGCAATTAGTGCCTCCCATCAACTAAAAAGTAGTACTGATGTAAGAATTGATTGGTTAAAAAAAATGAAGGCAAGTAAATTTTGTTTTCACAATTAAGTAAAGTTGTACTGATTTCAATCATTCATTCCTGTGCAAAATAAAAATTGCATTTTTTTTTCAAATTTTCCTCATACATGATTTTACTTCACTCATTAAGATTATTAAAAATTAATGTCTTTCTTGTTCATTGAGAGACACAGGATTCAGAGACAATTGGATTGTACTGCCACCTACAGGAGGATTTGGACACTGGCAAACAAACAGTGCAGAGCCTGGTATAATCCCTCCCACCCCTAGTATGCTTCAGTTGTTTGTTAGAAGAGCCTAGGAAGATGGACATCTTTTCTCTAATAAGAAAAGTTTAACTATTTTCACTAGCCATTTTTTTATGTATTAGAATAGTTTGACGTCCCAAATGGGAAGTATTCCGATCAGGATTCAGTTGGGTAATGCCAAGGCAGTGGCATATATCAACCACTAGGGAAAATCAGAAATCTTTTCATAACGAGAGAGTACTTGTCCAGAACGTCACATTCCAGCTTTATTTACTATTCACATTCCAGGTGTAGACATTTGGCAGGTAGACTACCTCAGCTGGTAGTTCCTGAGCCAAGGGGAAAGGTCCCTACATCTGGAGGGGTTCCAGAACCTGTGTCACAGGTGGGGGTCACTGAAGGTGGATCTCCTGGCCTCCAGATTTAACAACAAACTGGAGAAGTGTGTTTCCAGGTCCAAGGACCCTATGGCAGAAGCAGTGGATGCTCTGGGAGCACCATGGGATCAGTCTTTTCTTCTCTGAAACTCCTTCCTTGTCTGCTCCCCAGGGTAAAGATGCGGGGCATTCTGGTGATCCTCAAAGCTCTGCCTAGGCAGATGTGTCATTCAACTTGATCAGATGCCTGTTAGATTCCCAAGGAACTATTAACCACCCTGCTTATCAAATTGCTGACTTTAACAGGATAACGGCTGAAGCCCAGGTCTTGAGGTACAGGAGCCTGTTCAACTCTGTGATCCCTACTATGCTAAAAAAGCCAGGAAGTGCCCAGAATAGCAAGGGCCACGATGTATGCTCCTAAGGATATTGGCAGACTAGGAGTGCCAGACCTTAGGAAATACTATGTGGCAGCACAGCTAGCTCAACTTGGCCAACTCCATAGCAAACATTACCGACCAGATTGGGTTTCCATAGCGGCCCAGGCAAGCCTTCCACTTGCAATGGATCTCAACCTTTCAGTCTCCCCGAAACATTGAAGGGCTATACTGAGCCCAACACTCTCCCACTCACTTGAGGTGTGGGACACAAGCTGCAGGAGAGGGCCTCTGCGTTCAATGCACACCCCAGTAGCTCCTCTTTTCGGCAACCCCCTGTTCCCACCGGGTATGCAACCTGACAGGTATGGTTGGTGGCTTAATAAGGGAATGTACCATATAGGTGACTATTTTGGTCACAGAGGCATACGTCCCTCCTCTTATTTCACGGGAAGCCTGAAGATGATCCCCCGCCGAGAGCTTTCAATGGCAACAAATTTATCACTTTCTCCAATCCCTACACAAGGGCAGCTCTCACGTGGCAGTCCGTACTGTGTTTGAAAACAGGTGCATGCAGGACGTTGGGGAGCATCTCGCTATTATAACAACTGTTCATCAACACTAACGATAGATTATCCTGCCAGGTGGCATGGGAAACGGATTTGTTCATAAACCCTGAGGCATAAGACTGGCGTAAATGGAGCAAGCAGATTCATAAAGGTATTCTGAATGTAGCCTTGATAGAAGCAGGCTATAAAGTTCACGCCAGATGGTACTTGGTGCTGGAGTGTTTGTCAAAAAAAAGTGATTACATTTCAGGGTCTCAACCTCAGGCTCTTTGTGCCCTTATTGATTCTTATTCTGATATACAGGGCAATAGTCCTGACAGCTACCTCTCAGGGTTAATAATGTATTCGTAATGTACTATGCTCATAACCCAAAGCTTATTTTCTTTGTTTATTTCTGTTAATGCCCATTTGTTCCTCCGTGGCCTTATTGAAGATCTAACGGTTTACCAAGATCTTCCCCTGATGACTTTTTACTCTCCTCCCCACATTTTTGTACCAATTCTTGTTGTATGATTCAGAGCATGTGAGGATTGTTTGCTGCTCTGCACAGTACTCATTTACTTTGCGTTTTTCAAAATACCAATAAAAACGATTGAAACAGAAAAAGCCAGGAAGTGCACTGCCTTAAAAGGTCCAGTTTTACACATGGAAAGTGCCTTGTGGGATGAATTCTGACCTTTTTACAGTCAGGCCTGGATCAGTAATTGGGCCTGAATACCATCAAATGTCAGATTTGGCTGTTGCAATCTTGTTGCAAGACAGCTAGCCACCCATACCTTAATTAAGATCTTCGTATAGGTCTTAAATAAAGCAAGACCCCTGTTAACTCACTTGTGTCAACATTCAGCCCGTGTGTGCGACAGCTGGTTTGACAGAAGCTGGCCGTTTGGCTGACTTCTGTCGAAGGGTCATGACCGAAAAAGGTCTGCTGGCCGACTCTCGTTCAGCCCTCTTAGCCAGTGGCTGAGAGTGCTGACCAGAAGGTGTTCTGGCGGGGGGCCCTTCCCCCTGTCAGAACACAATAGCTCAGCAGGGCATATCACTGTACTAACATCTGATTGTTAATATAGCGTCTCCGACCTAAGTTCGACCCGACCAGCGGGTTGAACGAAAAAAATAAACTAGTAGTGTGTACAAGGCTTTACATTGTGATAGCCAGGCCCTGATGAAGTGATTTGCATGATGAACAGCTTAGGGTGTGGCAGAGCATTAGTATCACAAGCAAATATAAAAATAAAAATGATTTAAAAAAATATTACCAATACAGCTGTTTACATCAATATGCTATGTGAAAAAAGCAACCTCAATCTCCCACTGTTTCTCCTACTGCACTAAAATGTCAAACTTACATATTTAGTTATTTTCATTGTGCAGCTGTGGTGGATATAAATCTGATCCTCTACTGTGACATGCAGATGTGCAATTATATGGAAGACAATTGAATCATTAGTACAACATAGTGTGGCTCCTGAAGACAGATGGTGATCTATTTAAACAGAGTTTGACCCAGCAACTTTTCTACTATATTCTACTGTAGAAGACTGTATCTCCGCCTCAGGGCAATGAGAAATAAGCTGCTGCCAACAACCAACAATGAATGCAAAGACCTGCTTGTTTATTCTGATTGTGATGAAATGAATGGATGCAGCAATAAAAGCACTGGAATACCAGACTATGGGCGGTTATAAATAAACAGCCACATTCACTATAAAAAAAAAATCAGTGAGTGACAAAGCAAAGATTTTCTTCCAGTATTTTGATTTAAAACAATGTAAAACTGAGCTGTCTGGAAAAGTTACAACTTGCATTGTCACATCCATATTTTTCCTGACTACATATTCCAAACCACTAGAGAAGGCTCTCTGTCCAATGCTGTATTTAAAAAGAAACGCATGCATTGTTTGTGTATTTTAATTCTGAATTGTATGCAATTTGCCTCTCATTTGCATGAGTTTTGCTTCCAGTTTGTTTGTGTTTTGCATACTGGACTGTAAAGTATGTATTTTCTGAACACTGGAAGGGAAAAATACTAAACTTTGACCCACAGAGATCTATAGATGGAAACTGTACCACTGAATATGGCAGTACAGAGTGTTCCGTGATATACAGTATATGATTGGTTTGGTTTCCTTCCAAATGCAAGCAAACTGGAGCACTGCAAATAGATCAAAATGATATATAAACAACAATATTAAACATTGTGAGTATTATTTTAATTATTAAAAGAAAGAAAAAACCTTTAGGTCATCTCTATTACCCTGATCAATGATCAGGTGTTTTTTGCTTGTCAAAAATCAGCTCCAGGGCTGCTGGGGAACACATGCTAATTCTTGGCCAATAACTTGGTAATCATTTAAGCCGGACATACATGGATTGAAAATTGGGCCAGTTCAGCAAGAACCAGATTAATTTATATCCATGTATGGGCTGGGAGGTTGTGTAGTCTACTGACTGAATTCTGTACAACCGTCCTGTCAGATTTTCCCTGCTTGATCAGCACAGCAGGCTGATTACATACTCATTCTGAATGGGAAGGTCTGATTCATTATTGCAAATCGAAAAAGTTTACGCAGTACCTACAACGCTCCTACAAGTGTAGGGTCACTTATGCCGCGTACACACGAGCGGACTTTACGGCAGACTTTGCCCGGCGGACTTTTCGACGGACTTTATGAAGGACTTTCTGAATGAACGGACTTGCCTACACACAATCCACCAAAGTCCGTCGAATTCGTACGTGATGACGTACGACCGGACTAAAACAAGGAAGTTCATAGCCAGTAGCCAATAGCTGCCCTAGCGTGGCTTTTTGTCCGTCGAACTAGCATACAGACGAGCTGACTTTTCGACCGGACTTGAGTTCGACGGAAAGATTTAAAACATGATTCAAATCTAAGTCCGTCCAATTTTTGAGAAAACAAAGTCCGCTGGAGCCCACACACGATCGAATTGTCCGACGAAATCCCGTCCGCCGGGCAAAGTCTGCCATAAAGTCCGCTCGTGTGTACGCGGCATTAGTCCATTGGAACCTTCATTTGTATCTGTAGACCATCAAAAGGGTAGAGGCAGGGATGAGGCAACTTAATGGATGGATGAGAGAGTAATCGATGGATGGATGACTGAGCAGGCGCAGGGACTGAGACTGGAACCTTTGTAGCTCCTGCAGAAGATCTGGGAAGGATCACCTCAATGCAGAAGAAAATGAACAGCAGGGTGCTGAGGTCAGCATCAATTAAAAAAATTATTAAAATAAGCATCACACTTACCTTGAAGTTAGCATAAAACAGCATAGATAGGGAAGACCTGAGACTGTGATCAGTTTGAGGCTGGAGGCATCACTGAGTAAACAGAAACCAAGGATGACAGAGCTCCAGCCAGGTCAAGATGTAGATAGTACCAGCAACGTTCTCACCCACACACGAGGATGACAGCTGTCAAAATGCCTGGTGGAAGTCAGGATATACATGACTCGTTTCCAGGGGACTCTGCCCTGATTTTCAAATGCATCTGAATTTGAAAAAGAGGACGAAGGCTGACGAAGGAGGCGTGGTCCTGCTTCTGCGTTCCTATTGGCTAGTTTACTTCCAGGAAAGACAGCTCCTTTCCCAGCCTCTTTCCAGCTCCCTGCATCTCCACCCGTGGTGGATTCTGTTCCATGGCGGCACCAACACGGACCGTTATCCCTGGAGTGGACGTTTTACACTACACGTGCCTGTTACCCTGGGAACATTCTGAGTGCATTACTTATGTTTTACATGTCTTTTGCTAAATAAACAGTGCTACACTATTGGCATTTGTGGCGCCTCTTCCTTCCTATCCATTACTGGCTGGATCACCAGAATCTAAGAATTGGTAAACTGCAATATATTAAAATGTTTGCTAAAAACAAATAAAATGCCACGCTGTATTAGGATTACCAATTTGATATGACACATATAAAATGCATGAATATCTTAGTGCAAACCGTGCATGATATTAAACTTAATAACATACAATATATAAAATGTCCATTGTGCTGGCAAATTAAAACAATAACAGATGAAAAGTGCTGCACTATACTGTATTGAAGTAACCAATGTGATATGACACAAATAAATGAAGTGCATGAATGACTTAGTGCAGGGGTGTCAAACTCAAATTCATCGGGGGCCGCATCAGCAGTATGGATTGTCTGAAAGGGCCGGTTGTATTTGTAGGGCAATGGATCTACTCTTTAATATTGCAGTGCTGTGAAGGGCAGGTGCAGACCAGCACTAAGACCACTCACACTCCTGTAGTAGATGATGCAACTCCAAAATGGAGGGTCACGCAACGCTAGTATCATCCACAAGAAACGGTATTGGAGACTGCTTTGACCAAACACCATCAGAAATCAAGAGTACACCATGTACAGAGTGAAGAATTCAGGAATGCGCTATGTACAGAGTGACGGGTTCAAGAGTGTGTTACATACAGGGTGCAAGAGGGCCTTACGTACAGGGTGCAGGAGTGCATTAGGTACATGGTGCAGGAGTGCGTTACATACAGGGTGCAGGAGTGCGTTATGTACAGGGTGCAGGAGTGCATTACATACAGGGTGCAGGAGTGCGTTACGTACAGGATGCAGGAGTGCATTATGTACAGGGTGCAGGAGTGCGTTACATACAGGGTGCAGGAGTGCGTTACATACAGGGTGCAGGAGTGCATTAAGTACAGGGTGCAGGAGTGCATTATGTACAGGGTGCAGGAGTGCGTTACATACAGGGTGCAGGAGTGCATTAAGTACAGGGTGCAGGAGTGCATTAGGTACAGGGTGCAGGAATGCATTAGGTACAGGGTGCAGGAGTGCGTTACGTACAGGGTGCAGGAGTGCGTTACGTACAGGGTGCAGGAGTGCATTACGTACAGGGTGCAGGAGTGCGTTACGTACAGGGTGCAGGTGTGCATTAGGTACAGGGTGCAGGAATGCATTAGGTACAGGGTGCAGGAGTGTGTTACGTACAGGGTGCAGGAGTGCATTACGTACAGGGTGCAGGAGTGCGTTACATACAGAGTGCAGGAGTGCGTTACGTACAGGTGTCATTCTCACCCCTCCTCCTAGGTTCTGACCTCTGCACCCACCACTCCCCCCCACACATCAGCCTCCACAGCCTTCACCCCCCAAAAAAAACTTCCTTACATCTGTATTCTCTCCTACCTTGCCCAGCTCTGGTACCTCCCCGTATAGCAAGTCCTCAAAAAGCCTGCCCACAGGATGCAGGCCACTGGATGGTAAAAAAACAAAAACATTGCCATCCAAGCTGACAGTGACCTCCGCTGCTGACAAGGACCTCCGCCGCTGACAGCTATGCTGGGCCAACCACACATGCGCTTAGAACACCGGCCCTGCTGGATGGACTGAGCAGAAGAGCAGGAAATGTTTACTCTAGTTTCCTAAGAGACAGCAAGCCGCGCATGTGCTCACACAAAGCAGACGCCGCTTGCGGGACTAAGGAGAAGGATGTTTAATCTTGTCTGGGAGACAGGCAGTGGGAAAAACAGGCGGCGGCCGGCGGATGCTGCACAGGTGTGTTGTATTTCTTACAATATGATTTTTTTTTTTTTTATTATTAATCAGACTTACGATACATGGGACATATCATTACACAATAGTGGTTGGTCATAGAGATATTGTCAGTTTTTTGGCTTGAGTAGATTTCTCAAACAAATGCTGTTTTATACAATGGGGGTAAATATCATTGTTGTATTCAATTGATAGTTCAATTAACAGGCTATTGTCTCTATAGCTACAGTAAACATGTAAGAAATGTACTTGTTTGAGGTTCTTTCAGCTCTCAAACTGAAAGAATGACTGTTAGATTACTGTCAGGTGTTGGCTTGATTAGACAATGGTACGTAGATACAATTTTTGTATTCAATCTGGCTCCTACACTTATGGGATGAAGAGGCGGACAGTGTTGTTTTGTCAGGTAAGGAAGCAGTGACTATGGGAGTGTTAACCCATGATCCACAATTGCGTCAGGCAATGCGAAAAGCCCGAGAGTTTAGCGAGAATTTTTCACTGTTAGACCTCGTGAGAGATGGAATAGTCCAGGTATGCGCTAGTCCTACTGACCTGGAAAATACCTACTCCTGGAGATCAATAGGAGAGGGTTTTTCCAGGTTACGTGAGATGGGTTGTACAACCGGATTAAATACGTTTCCAGAATGGATGAGTCCAGATATGGAACCCTTTACGTCTGCTCTGCGCTCTAAGCTGATGAAGTCTGCGCCATTTAATCTCAGGGCTCCATTATTGTCCTTGTTGGGAGTCCTGGGATTAAACAGCAAGATTCATGATGCCACAACCCTTTTAAGCCAGTTGGGGGAGCTAGAGTAGACTAAAACAAAACCTGTCAGAGCAGTAGATAAAGTCAAGGCCAGACAGAAAGAATACAAGCAGAAAAGAACAGAGAAGAAAGGGAATGGGGTAGAGAAGACAGGAGGTGAAGAGAAAACCAGGCTTGTTATTTCTAGGAAACAAATGTCGGTGGACCTATTAAAGGCAGGAGTACCTATTAAAGGCAGGAGAATCAAAAAAGGGGATTGGGAGGTTCCTTATCCTTTATGAAGGGAAGGTGAGTCTCCTGTAATAGCCGTGAGGGTAGTGACAGCAGGAGACCGACGCCCATATGCACCTGTCACTGTATGGTGGGGGAAGTCATCTTCTTCTACACATGTAATGGCTTTAGTTGATAGCAGAGCCGAAGTTACACTTTTGCAAGGAAATCCTTCCCATCACAAAGGAGAATTGATTTATGTAGAAGGTTTGGGAGGGCAAACTACACCAGCAGTTAGGATACGGGTGAAATTGGCTATTGGCAAGGGATCAGGATTTATGACAAATGTTTTGGTATCAGAGTTACCTGAAAATATTCTTGGGATGGATGTACTTCAAGGTCAGTCAATTCAGACTGAAAGAGGTACATTCACATTCGGGTATCCTGATAAAGCTTATCTGGTTAGGGCGGTGAAGGCTGTGGTCAGAGGTCATGCGAAATGGACCCCTGTCTACTTTCCTCTACCAGAGAAGCCAGTCTGTCTCAAGCAGTACAGACTTCCTGGAGGCCACAAAGAAATTGGGGAGACTATTCAAGAACTGTTGAGAGTAAGGATCCTTAGACCTGCTGTAAGTCCTTTCTCATCTCCAGTGTTCCCAGTAAAAAAAACCTGATGGGACATATAGAATGACTGTGGATTACAGAGGTCTAAACAAAGTAGCACCTCCATTGAAGTCAGCTGTACCAGATATGATCTCACTTGTTGAGAAAATTGCTAAAAATGCAGGAGAATATCATGCTGTGATAGACCTGGCTAATGCTTTCTTTTTGATTTTAATAGACCCAGAGTGTCAAGACCAGTTTGCTATAATGTGGGACGGCCGCCAGAACACTTTCACTGTCCTTCCGCAAGGCTATCTTCATTCTCCAACGATTTGTCATGGACTGATTTCCCGAGATTTAAGTACCCTGAATTTGAAAGTCGCTGTGTTTCACTACATTAGTGACATCATGATCTCTGGGACAAAAGAAGATGTAACTGAAGCACTGCACCTGCTGATAGAGCACTTGGAGAACAGAGGGTGGGCTATCAACGGAGACAAAGTCCAAGGACCTGCCACAGAAGTGAAATTCCTGGGAATGATATGGACTGGGCTGCAGAGGAAAATTCCAGGGACAGTTGTGCAAACTATCCAGGTGCTGTCGCCCCCTACCACCAAAAAGGAGGCACAGAAGTTCATTGGAGTTGTGGGGTTCTGGAGATCGTTCATCCCACATCTTGGACTGATTCTGAGGCCTATATATAATGTCACCAGAAAAAAGACTGAGTTCTCATCTGATTCAGAGCAGTGGACTGCATTCCTGGCTGCTAAAGAAGCTATTTTGCAGCATCAGGGATTAGGACCCGTGAGACAAGGAGTACCATTTCAGCTGGATGTAGTGGAGCAGAATGGTACCATATCTTGGAGTCTGTGGCAGCCAAATGAAAAGAAAGGACTGAGAGCAATACCCATTGGATTTTGGTCCAAACAACTGACAGGGTCCCAGAAGAGATACACGCCCCTAGAGAAGTACCTGTTTGGGGCCTACACAGCACTTCAACATGTAGAGACCATTACAGGAAAGGACACAGTCACCATCCATACTGCATTGCCAATAGCAGGATGGGTGAGAGATAATGGACTGACCACTAGGGCAGCTGTAGCCCAGAACCAGACACTGATGAAATGGAAGTGGTACCTTCAAGAAAGAGGGGGTATTGCAGCTGGGGATGTTAGAGACATTTCAAAACAGTTGGCTGGGCTTGTCACTTTTACCAGCACCCGGCCAGAAGAAGAAATTCCTGTGCTGCAGTCATCCCCCATTCAAGAGGCTCCACCCTTTGAGTCTCTGTCAGAAGACATGAAGGAGTCAGCGTGGTTCACTGATGGTTCAGCCATAGTCACCTCGTCTGGACGTAAGTGGACAGCAGCAGCCTACAACCCAAGTACAGACACAGTCCTGCAGAAGAGCGGAATTGGAGGGTTCAGTCAGTATGCAGAGTTGAAAGCTGTGGTGGTGACTCTTCAGGAGGATCCTTCTTCCCACGTCACTATCTACACTGACAGCTGGGCGGTTTTTAAAGGATGGACAACTTGGATGCCCACATGGAAGTCCAATGAATGGATGATTCATGGAAAGGTGGTGTGGGGAGGCAAGGAAGTCTGGGACTACATCTGAAAGGAAGCTCACTCCCGCACCATGAAAGTGGGGCATGTTGATGCACATGTGCCCCTAGTCCCAGACTTTGAGAACTATAACAGAGTTGCATATGAAATTGCCAAAGTGAAGGCAGTTGTGCCAATTGATCCTGTCTTGATGAACTTGGCAAACTGGGCCCACAAGCAATATGGACATTTGGGGCAGAAAGCAATATATGAATGGGCACAGCAGAGAAGATTGCCTATATCCATGGACATGATAAAGACTGTAATAGAGAACTGTACAGTGTGTGAAGAAGTGCGACAATGACCATTGCAAAAGTACTCCACCGGGTCGATTAAGAGGGGTGAGAGGCCTGCAGAGATCTGGCAGATCGACTTCATCGGTCCCCTGCCCCGGGGAAACAATGGACTGAGATATTATTGCACTGCAGTGGACACCTATTCAGGACTTATGCTTGTTCATCCTTGCAAACGTGCAGATCAAGCCGCAATGCTTCAACTGCTCCAGAAACTTGTCGTTGCTTATGGTTGTCCCAAACAAGTCCAAAGTGATAACGGCTCACACTTCATCGGATCAACAGTACAGCAGTGGGCCAAAGAATCTGGAGTGTACTGGTTGTGCCACATCCCATACCATCCACAGGCAGCTGGTTTGATTGAAAGATATGGGCTATTGAAGGACCAGATACGCAAACTTACACCCAAACATACACTAAGGGGGTGGGATCGGGTCCTCACACAGGCAGTCATGTTGTTAAATTCTAAGCCAATAGCCAAAAGCACATCATATGAGAGGATGGTAGGGGCTGGGGCACAGATTCCACAGCCGGAGTGCAGAGTTCAGTATTTATGTAAGGTTCCTGAAAGAACAGGGCTTAACAGATACCATGTTACTGCTTCCCATGACATAGAAACCATGAGTGACGTATCTGAAGCTGAAGCCTCTCTAGGAATGAGAGGGAATCTGGCAGGAAGGTTTGACGTTACATTTGCATTGGCAGATGAGCTTCAAGACAGTGGCTGGGACTCTGACTGGTTAGAGGATACTTCTCAGCAAGAGTGGAAAGTGAGGCTACATAACAGCAAACCTTCCAAAATAAAACGGCAGCGATCTTCTGGGAAATATCAGTATATTTCCTCTCCTCCCTATTGATGTTCTTTGGGAGGGTCAGAAGTGGGTACGGGCAGGGGGCAAAGTGTTAGTCAGATATCCAGGCAAGAAGCCATTTAGAGGAGAGATTGTAGCTGAAGGGCTTGGATCTACTGTTTATGTATTATTAGAAGGAACAGATAATCCGCTTTGTTTTCCACTCCACAGGCTGTCTCCGATTTGATACATAGGACATGATGGAAAGAATGACGGAAGATCGCAAGAGCTGTGGAGAGCAAGGCCTTTGATGAATTACAAGCCTGGACTTTCTAAAGAACTTTAGAATGGACTTTCTAATGAACTTTTTAGACACCTTCTCAATGACAGAAATATGGGAGGTGTTGCATTCAAGGAAAATGAATGTTTAAAATTAGTTTTTCATAATAATGAAGTGATTTTCTGTATGGAGTCTGAAAGAAAAAAAAATCTAGGGCAGAATGTGTTGCATTTGTTACAATATGATTTTTTTTTTTTTTTTTATTAATCAGACTTACGATACATAGGACATAACATTACACAATAATGGTTGGTCATAGAGATATTGTCAGTTTTTTGGCTTGAGTAGATTTCTCAAACAAATGCTGTTTTATACAATGGGGGTAAATATCATTGTTGTATTCAATTGATAGTTCAATTAACAGGCTATTGTCTCTATAGCTACAGTAAACAAGTAAGAAATGTACTTGTCTGAGGTTCTTTCAACTCTCAAACTGAAAGAATGACTGTTAGATTACTGTCATATGTTGGCTTCATTAGACAATGGTACGTAGATAC